>NC_134532.1:114162311-114465341 GCF_050624435.1 Tenrec ecaudatus
CTTTATAAATTATGAAGGGTTCCTGAGGGAGTGGGGAAGATGAGGGAGGGAAAAATGAAAAATGAGGAACCCAAGTGGAAATGAACCCAAGTGGAAATGAAATGTTTTGAGAACGATGTGAGCAACGAATGTATAAATGTGCTTTACACAATTGAGGTATATATGGATTGTGATAAGAGTTGTGAGATCCCTCAATAAAATGATTTTTTAAAAAGTAAGTGTCCATTCTTTCTTGCATATACACAATAATACACTGAATGATGTGTGAGATAGCAAGCCTTAATTTCTGCCAGCTAGAATATAAAAATGAACAAATGACTTCTGAAAGTAGAGTATAAAAACTGAGAGAGAATTTTTTAAATTAGTCATCTACCAGACTTTAGGCTTAAAGTTTTAAATATATTATTTTACTTGACTCCTTGAAGCATCACCTAACAAGTACTGATTTAAACTCCATCTCTCCTGCCTCAAAAAGTTTTCTTTCATTAATTACTTCTTAAATGTGTGAATGTCATTGATTTAGGCTGCATTTTGCAGAGAGGCAAAAGCAGTGAGGTTTATAGGAGGGGGCTTCAAAATTTAAATTATTTTTCAGGGGGAAACATTCCATTATGTTTCAATTTAATTGTCCAACAAACTTCTGAAGCCCCCTTGCATAACTGTGTGTGGCTATAAATATATTTGAAGTGGCTCAAAAGCATTGGTAGAGGGTGTCAGATGATGGGTTGGAGTCCTCTCCTGATTGAGATGCCTCCAAGGCTGATGACCATAGAGCTGCAGGTCAGGCAGCAGGTAATGGTTGTGGAATTGCATGAATCTAAGGTCAGTACACAAAATAGCAAGTTGCTGACTCACAGGCTTCAACTCACAGGCCAATGACACCCAAGATCCACAGATAGCAGGCAGAGAATTCAAATCCAAAGAACTGGAGGTCAGATGATGATCAGTCATCTGAAGGATCCATCCAGATCAAGCAAAAGCAAGAGAATTTTTGTAAAATGTCCACATATATTCGATCAGGGCACCCTGCCCAGGAACCTTTCTCTTTATTGATTGATTGGCAGATCTAATCATGGATCTGATCATACATTATACCAGATTTCCTCATGCGGTATGGCTACACTATAATTGTGAAATCATGAAGACATGGGATCCAGCCAAGTTAACCTCAACCTTAACTGTTCTAAGAACTACATAAGAATGACGGCTAGCCACAGCCTTAGGGTGCAGTGTCCTTCTGACTGCTCTGTCACAAGTCAGCTCTAGAGTAAACCAAACACCTCCTTTTCTCTTAGCTTTCATCATCATTGTCTTGCATCATCAATCTTTCTATGAATACAAACTTTGAACTTCTGAGGATAACATAAACCATTAAAAAACTACTTGAGTGCTTGTAGTACATATTGCTCATGATACAATTTTAAAAAGACAACAACAACCCGCCCCACCTCCAACAACAAAATTAAAAACAGATGATGGCAAGTGCAGTTGGTCATAACTGAAATATATTGTTTAGTTGCAGACTCTGTGAAATATTTACTTAGAAAATTATTAAAAGAATATAGATTTTAGGGTTATAATACAAAATGAACTATGACGTTTATATGTTGTATAGATTGCTGCTACTGGGGAATTATAAAGCCCGGTCTCATTGAGCTTTGTGTTTCTCAGGCAAATATGTAAATTTTAATTAAAAATACTTTTTCCTTTTTAAACAGAGAGTATGGAGCAAAAGAAGTACCCTGTGTCAAAAATGGTTAAATGCTGGAGTACTAACTGCCAACCATACAGACTACTAACTGAAAGGCTGGCAATTGAAGCCCAGCCAAAGCTTTCATATTCCCTAAGTGTGAAGAGCCTGCGGGTGCAATGGTTATGTGCTGGGTGGCGATCCACATGGTCTGCAGTTCAAAACCACCAGCAAGAACTTGGGAGAAAGACTACACTTTCTACCCCTGTGAACAATGACAGTCTCAGAACCCACAGGGGGTCACCGTGAGTCAGCACTGACTCCATGGCAGGGACTGAGGTGCAAAAGGAGCTGGCGTTGGGCACCGATCAGTTGTTCGAACCCACCAGCCACACGGCAGGAGAAAGATGAGACTTTGCATTCCCGTACAGATGTACGGCCTACATGGGCAGTGCTAGTCTGTCTTACGGGGTCCCCACGTCAGAACTGACCAGGCAGCAGCAGGTTTTGACTTATCGAAGGAAATGGAAGGAGGCCAAGCTGCAGCTCAGTCATGTCTAGTGATTTTGTTTCTGTTTTTTACCTCCCAGGAAGTTTAAAATCTATAATCTTAGCTTTAAATACATGGGAACATCATAGGGTTCATGGAAAATGGAATTAAAAGACAATGGAATATTTCCAAGAATTTCTTGAGGCCTCCTCCTAGCACTCAAATGGTTCCAGTAGCAGTCGGCTCGGTAGTACTAGACATCCATCGGCCTCGACGGCAGTCACTTCTAAACTTACGAGATCGCTTACTATGGACAAGAAACTGTATGAGCATTCCAGTTCTTTTGTGTGTGAAATGGAGATAATAAATGATGCTGGAGGATTTTATGAGGCTTCACATTTAAGGTGTCTGACATCATGTTGGCACATAATAGGCCATAAGGGAAATTAATTTATCTTTTGAATTATGTGGATTAACAATAGAGCAAAGCAGTCTGAATTTAGGAAATCTGGTGAAGACCTGCCTCTACGAAGTGGGGTAGGCAAAAGTAATAAAAGGGCAAGAGTTAGTTTCTAGTTAACAAATGTTATAACCAAGAGGGAAGTATGAAAGGTTAACTGGTGGCTTTGCACAGGAGCCTCTATTCTTTATGTGGTCAGTGTGATGATGCAGTTCAGTGTACAGGGTTGCCACAATTGATGGGCAAATTTTGCATAGATAGAAAAATCTCTAATCATTTCATCCAAATGTTGAAGCAGTATTCCCTATTCTAACTAAAATAAATTCTGAATTCTAAAAAATAAACAGAAATACGATACCTTAATCATTAACATCCTTTCTGAAGTATTGTTAGTTTTTAGATGAGTAAAGAATTCATAACAAAAGCAACTATGTCACGACTCAAGCATTAAGCATTTGAGCATGAGTTTATTAGCTTTATAGCCTATCTAAGTAGAGTATGGAGTCTCGATGGGCTTTTATGTTTTATGATTCATAAAACCATGATTGTTTTACATATTTTGGCTTGTTGATTATTACATTTATCACTCTTTTACACTCTTTCCTCTTCTTCCATTATTTATGCCCTTATTGCCTCTGTCTGTATTTCTTCACATTACATATTTCACTACCACACTCATTCAGTTCTCCTCATGATATTATTTTACAGCTTTCATCTTTTCACAGATAATTTTTTCTACTCAATGGATTGATTCAATGAATTGAAATCAAAGCCAACTTAAATTATCCTGATTTATGTTAAAAATCTGACATCAATATATACAAACACAAATTTAAACATGTAAAAATACAAATATTTATTTTAATTTTTAGCAATTTTTAGTGTTAAGTAGACATATTCATTATAATGAAAAATCCAGTTTGAATTAAAAATAGAAATTCCTATTTATCCAACATCTATCTATCTTATCTATCCATCTATCTATCATCTATCTGTATTTGTCCATGTGTACTCACACACACATGCACATAAACACCCACAAAAACCACTGTTTTGATTGGAATTTGGTCTCTCTATTGTGTTGGTAAATCTGAGACTTGTCTCTAAAAAAGTAGTAGCTGAACTCTTTTACTTAGTTCGGCCTACAATATATATATATATATATATATATATATATATATATATATATATTACCTTTTGTGTAATATATATATATATATTATGTTATAGATATTATATATAATACAAAGATACGTGAAAATGTCTCTAAATACATATGAACTGCATAAATGTACAATTTATACATCTAGATGGAGGATATGTCGAGAAAAAATAGTGTCAACATTGATTATTTTTTAAGGAAGTTTTCCATAATTTTGCCAAGATACTTTTAGATTTATCCCCATAAAGCAGTTACTCTGTAATGTACCTGAATAACTTGGAAGCAAGCTTTATAAAAGAAGGTTAGTTATCATGAAAAGCAATATCCGATGCTGTTTGAAAGGTCAGAGAAGTGCAGGAAAACATACTTTTTGAATCATTCTGATCTATAGAATATCTTCTCTTTTGTATCTCTATCTCCGTCCAATCCAGGTTTCTTTCTAGACATCAAAAAGAAAACTTTTCTGTCTGTATCTATAAAGATATTTTCATTTTTAGTTTTGCTATTTTTCAATTTTATGTATAATGAACATACTTCCATTTCTAAACTGACTTTGGAATCATCAAGATCTATTCATAAGAGATGAAATTTAGAGAATGAATTAGAGAGGTGCTCATTCATCAATCTTAAAAAAATCACTTCAATTAAAATAAAATAACTTCAACATAAACAAGAATGAGATCAACTGATAAAATTTGAAGTGTATTAAACCTGTTTCTGTCCTATTGAATTATAGCAATTTCGAGGAGGGTAATTTCTTCATATACATTTTAATTGATCTCTTGCACACTAGAAGCAAAGGAAAATAATATGCTAGATGACCTTAAAATAAAATATGACATACATGTATACACACAATATATACACACACACACTATGTATATACACACACGCACACCCCCCAAAACCCAATTCAATGTCATTGAGCCAATGCTGACACGGAGTGACCCCTTTGAGTTTCTGAGACTGTAACTGTGAGAGTAGAAAGATCCTGGAGAGCAGCTCTTGGTTTTAGAACTGTTGATGATGAAGGTCACAGCTTAATTACCACCCCACCAGGGAGCTCTCTCTCGATATCTCTCTATATAAAGTAAAAAAAAGTAAATATTGATTTTTAAAAATCAATGTGTAGCAAACTGATCATTGGATGATCAGTTATAATAAGAGCCTCCAATGACCAAAGCCTTGTGTAGGGTGTCTTACATCATTACGTTGCGATAATCATGGCAACCCTAGAATATTGACATATAATTACCATCAGGAAAGTTACTTGTCCACTAATGCAACAGTCGAGCTGCAATGTCAAGATTGTGTGGACCTCACAGTGTGCACACTCTGCCTCTCGAGGGGACAGGGGATTGATGTCGCTATTCGGACTCCTTTCACCTCTGTACATCAGAGCCACACCCCATAGCGTTTCCACTAGTGACTTCTTCGGTAATAAATTGTCAAGCCTACTTCTGAGGGCCTCTGGGCGAACTCCAAACAACATACTTCCAGTGAGCAACCAAGTGCGATTACCACAACCAATTCCTCTTGGTTTTAATTAAAAAAGAAAAATGAAATTAAAGTGGATGCTACTAAGGGGTACTTTATGTGAATATTAGTTAAGCCAATCGCCTTCTTTTACATGCTTTCACCTTGTCTCTGAAAAACGTTGCCCTAGAAAACACCATTGGTTGGCAGTTGCATACTTAACCTTGAGCCCGCCACCACAACTGCCATCAAGTGCCTTCTGACTCACAGTGAGCTGACAGGCTAGGGTAGAGATGCCCAGTGGGTGTCTGAGACTGTTAGCTGCTCACCAGACTAGAAAGACATGGTTTTACTTCAGAGCCCTGGTCCTTTTCTCATGGAGCTGCTAAGCCATTAACTGCAAAGCCAGCGGTTTGAAACAGTCCGTCGCTCCCAGCCAGAAAGATGAGGCTTCCTACCTCCAGCGAGAGCTACATTCTCATAAACCTACAGGAGCAGTCTGTTCTGACCTATGGGGTCACTGTGATCGAGTCCGGACTGACTCGATGCCAGTGAGCTTGTTTTGATGGACCCATCAGAGTTCCTTTATTTTTTGACTAGAGGAGCTGCATTTAAAAACAGTTCATCATAAATTCCTTCTGCTATTTATTTCATGTGGCTATTTTTTTCTTATACAAAATCAGATCCTTATCATAAGGTCAATTGATGAGATGACATAAAATGACTTGGGAATAACTATCTCAATTAAATGCCTCGAATCTATGTATTTTTAAATGATCCTAAGTAGCAGGTAAAATGTTGGTATATTCTCTAATCAGGAAAAGTAGGCTGCTTTATTTTTCTAAGAAGGACAGAGGCCTTGTTTTCTTAATAGCTATAATTATTCAGCTATGTGTTTTTTTAAAAGCAATTGATAACCAGTTCATTAAGCACACATTTAAGAAGTACTGTTGTGTTCTAGCGGACCCCTGGTGGTGCAGCAACTGCAGGTTGGGATGTGATCCACATTGTCCCCGTTGGAAGCCACCAGCAGCTCTGGAAGAGAAAGCCCGGGCTTTCTACTCCTGGGAAGAGTGGCAGTCTCAGACACCCACAGTGCAGTCGCTGAATCAACAGGGAGTTTGGATTATATTATAGAAGTTTTATGAGAGCATGCGGATTCCCTGATTATATTAGTATATATAACATTATCATTTTAAAGTCAGTATTGTTTTGTTTTTTTTCTTAAATTAGTAGTCGTTAGCTCCAACTCATGGAGATTGTAGGTACCAAGGAAGGAACGTTGCAAAATACCTATACCAGTCCGACGATTAGTTGAAGATCAGACAACCTTCTGTGTGATTAATAGAGTTTTCAGTGATTTTTGGAAGTGATTTTCCAGGCCTTTTATTAAAGTCTGGAAGCACTTTGGAAACCTGTTTATCATCAAAGCAACACCTAAGCCTCCATGCGAGCTGGGCGGGCTCTGCTCAGGACGAGCATTGCCAGGGAACCCGACGTGGCCCTCGCACGTGGAAGGCGAGGATTGTAGCTTGGAGACTGAACTCCACAGACTTCATATTTTTAACTGTTGGTGTGGTTACATACCATCAGTCAATACTTCAGACTTCTCAGACAGAGTAGACCCTTCAGATGAGGTTTCCAAGAGAATCATCTTTACAGATTTTCTGCAAGGAAGTGGCTGTAATCTTTCTCCCTTGGGAGTGGCCGGTGGGTTGGAACTGCCCACCTGTTGGTTAGCAACGGAGCACTTTACCATTGGCTCAGCTGAGGTCTTCTATTTATTCATTTATTTTTTGGCTAAAGGTGCTGAAATAAATGAGATTAAGTGAAACTTCCTTGCTGGTGTATATTTCAGAAATTCTTTTGGGAAGGCCACTAACTCGTGATCTTTGTGGGAATAAGGGATCCCTTGAGTCACCAAAAGCACCAACACAGTTTGATAACGAATGTGGATACATTTTATGTGTTCTTCTGAAAGAGATTTCCACTAACTCAGGGTGGGGGTGGTTGATTGAGAGCTACCATATTTTGAGATGAAAACAAAATGGGATAGAAGAACTCGGTGCTTTGAAAACAGGTTAGAAAAATAGGATGAATTTATTTTTGTGGAAAACAGAATGTCTTGGCAACTAAGAAGAAAGGGAATAAGCGCTCCCCACCCCCGACTTGTTCAAGCTCTTGGGCAGCAGTTTAGCGTTCTCCTGCCTCACCTGCTGAAATGTTCACAGAATGGGTGTTTTATTTGCACAACGAGCAAGATCTTCTTTGCTCCTGAAGAGTCCCGGCAGCTTTCAGATTGTAATTCTAGAACCAGGAGCCTGATGTTAAGCATCTGCACATGTGCTCTGTTATTTCCTCCAGAAGAAAGCAATCGTTGGCTACGATTACAGACTAATGGAAGCCATTTTCACTAAATAGGTACATTTAGTCAGTTGTAATTTGGTAGATCATAAAAAAGAAAAAGAAATAAAATGATTTCGAGTGAGAAGGGCAGGTTAAAAAAATTCTAAGTCATGAATTACACAAAGAGGCATCATTATAGACCCAAAATCTTAAAGATTTTTTAAAAGAAAATTTAAGTTACCGGAGTCTATATAATAAATGTATTGGTTTGAATAATTGATAGGATCCTGCCTTCTTGCCCCATTAATTTTTTTGGGGGGAGGGGGATGAGAGTCTAAGGAAGTCTTTTACTTTACACTGTAAAGGAAGAATTGAACTATAAGAAAATTGAGAACTAGAAGAAATTTGAGAACTCTCTCTCAGAAGCCTGGCTATCTGATTGGCCTTGGATAACATTGCTAACACTCAATGTACAAATGGATTCAAAGTCTCCTCAGACATTACACAGCTAGCTAGGTACATACAGGGTTAACTATGATCTGTAGATGCCCCTGAGTAAATATAGCAGGGGGATGGAAAACAAAACACAGCCAAAGCCATTTCACAGGATGAACAAATAAAATAATTGAAACTTTTAGAACCTGGAGAGAAGTCTGGGATATAGGACAGTGTCTATTCATCATGTAAGTGATGGGCATGGGTTATTTATTTATTTATGCACTCATCCGATCTAAGAAACATTTATTAAGAGACTACTATATCTTAACAGAAACCGTGGTGGTTCACCGGTCTAAGCATTCAGCTACAAACGGATAGAGGAAGAAAAAGCTTTCAGCCCCTAGAGAACGGTCTCCTTCGTTTGATGGGCTGCGGTGAGTGGGAATCCACTCTGTGTCAGTCCTGGTGCAGGGCCAAGGAAACATAAAGAGCCTTGAATTCATCTTGGTAACTAGAAGGTTGAACTGAGGCCAACGGGTGACCACGAACGATAGAGATTCAAGCCTGAGTTTTAGACAAGGCAGAAGTCAGTAAAAAGCAGAGCTTTTATAAAAAACAATGGTCTGTTTTGTGGTATAGAACACTTTAGAAGGTTTCTAAAGACACCCGGTTTCCAATTTGTGGAGACTAATTAATAATATATGGTAGTAAAAATGTCTAAGGGTCCTCTCAATGCTATCATTTTAAAAATAAGTCTAATTTATTTTATTTAAATTAAATGTAGGTTCTCTAAGTTAACCTTGGCCTATAAGGAAAAGGCAAAATGAGGTATCAGGAAGCTTTCAGAGAAGCAGGAAGAAACCTAGTGGGTAGGTGTATTCTTGTCATAACTATTTTACAGAGAGAACCAATCTTTATTTTGCAGTGTTGTTTTCTTTTCTCTTTCCCCTGCCCTGCCAGTTTTTAGAATAACAGAACAGGTTACCAAGGGAACTGTGAAATCACATCTCCTTCCAATGGCCCTGTAATTTGGGGCATGAGGTCAATCACCAGAGACGGCCCTTTCTTTGATGCTTTGGAAGGGTGGGTGGTTGATGGTGGCCTTCAAGACTTGTCAGGTTCAACATCCATGTGATTTTATCGTGCTTCACTTAGAGCTCTGGGCTCCAAAGGGGGTCATTAAAAACCATTCTTCTCGGTAGCATGTTAAGCTTATAGTCTGCTTCTATGAGAGGAGGCGTTAGAATGATATACTGAACTGAACATTTGAGACAAGAAATTTCTACATTCCCCCCAATAGAGTTGTACAGTCTAAGTCTCCCATAAATTGAATCATAGCAATTTAAAAAATCTGGTTTACAAATCACATATATGAAATGCCCTTTGGAACCAACCATCTGAAGACTCCTTTATTTTTGACTGTTTTAAACAACAGATACCACAATATTTACCAGCTTGCAATTTTCACAAATCAGTGATATCAAATTAAATCAGTGCTAACCAATTAAATAAGTCAGGTCATGTAACCATTACCAATAACTCCTGTCAAATTTTACATTACTATGAACAGAAACTCGCAGTGTCCCATACAGAGGCTTCTTCCTTCTTCCCTTTGCCCCTGACTTCTGGTCGCTCCACATTTGCCTATTCATGGTGTTGTCTATTCCTGAATTTATTTGCCCTTTGTGTTTGACTTATTTCACCCAGTATGTTTGCGAGTTTAATCCATGCTGTGGCATGGATCATGGACTGCATTTCCCCTATGGCTGAGCGGACTAAGTGAACAAGCAAGCAACCCTTGATCCGGCTCTGTTGGTTTACCTGTTCATCTGCAGAGGCTACTGTAGAGTGTTTCTCCTTTTTGACTGTGGTGAACAGTGCTAAGAAACCTTGATGCACATATCTGTGTGGGCCCTTGCTTTCCAATTGCTTAGGTATACACCTCAGAATGGAAAGGCTCAGGCATACTTTTTGAAGAGGCAACAACGGCGTTATATTTGAACAGCTTTATCCTCTAAAGATCCAGTGACTTTGAAAACCCAGAAGGACAGTATTGGGTACCGTTGCTGCCCATTCAGTGTTGTTCTTGAAGATAAGTGGTCTCGGCACTGACCTGTTTTGCAAAACGATTCCTCCCATTTGAGGTTCTCAATTTACAGAATGAAGAACTTGGAGCAGACCAAAAGAAGGAGGCAAAATCGTGACTCGGTGCCATTGGGCTGGTGCTGGTTGGTTTTGCTTTTTCAATTCCTCATGGAGAACTGATAACTGAGCCCTCGGAGAACTTCTCCGTTTGCTCTTGAGAGTAATCAGTTTTCTGTTCTCCATCCAAAGCGCGGGTGTCATGCATTCAGATCAAGGAATTTATTTATTTTAATTCCTTTAGCAAAAAGTGAATAAGGAAAAAAAATATTTCAGGACAATAGAACATCCTTAAAGACTCTTATATGAAAAAAAGGTAACATAAATGAGACATCTGTACCATTTAAATTTAAAAGTGCATTCTTATACAAAATAGCTTAAATAGAACAAAAGGCTTTTCAGAGCTCAAACCAACAGATTTCCAACAGTGCCCACCAGTAAAGAGGTGTGAGTGAAAAAGATCGATATAACTACCATAGATTATCATTGCTGGTCCGTGAATTCTTTAAGAGTTGGTGTTTGGGTTTGATAGTAGGAATATTATTACATTTAAGAAGCTTGAAAGAAAAGTAAATACATTGGATTATAGGAATTTCATGTTTCAAGTAGTAAACATATTATTATACAAGGTGAATATTATTAATGGAATTAAAAATATTAGTCATAACTAATGAAAACAAGGTTTATTAATAATGTGCCAGTCTTCACACACTTTCTGTGCCAGAATGACAGCGCACTTTCCTTGCAAACTAAATGAGGAAGTAAGTGCCCCAGTGCCCTGAAGTTGTTGGAGCCAGTTAACTGCATGTGCTCCAGGTGCTGGTCAAACAAGAGCCTCCTAGTACTTCCTCCAGTGTCAGGTACACAGGACATTCCAGGGAGAAGCAACAGGACTTCAAAGGAGACCAGCTGGGGGCCAGATGGGCAGCAGTAGCCTTAAAGGGGTTAATTTGGTAAGTTCCTTAGCACGAGCCTTTCTTCTTCTCTGGGTAGGGGTAGTCTCTATTATTTCATAAAGAAAGCTAAGGTGTTAGAGTCATAAAAGAGTCAAAAGATCATCTGGCTCTGCCTCTTGAGCTTAAAAAAAAAAAAACAGACAAGAGCAGTTTCACTCGGTGTAATGTACACTTCCAAGAACTGAATTTAGACTCAGAAACAAAAGCCTGTCTTCAAGATCCATTTGTGTCTGTGGGTGTAGTTATTCTGGAAGCCTTCTTGTAGTAAGAAAGAGGCTCTTGGCCCACATTGCACAAGTAAAATATTCTTTAAACGTCTCTCATGAATGAGATGACATCATTACATGTTTAATGCCCACTTTGGTCCCCAGAAATGCATTGCTATTTCATTGCGATTTCAGGAAACTTGCTTTTTGTTCTCACGAGGCCTTTCACAGGTTGGTTACAACTGAGAAGCAAAGCTGCAAGGCCCTTTACTTGGTGAGAGGAAAGGGTGCTATGTGAACCCCCTAGTCGAGAGGTTGTTAAAAATACGGTATCTGCCTGCCGTTTCCATGAACCACAAAACACTCTCTGAGTCCTTCAAACCAGACCCCTCCAACCACTAGATAAGGTTACAATGCATGATATTATTATGCTTCAGGCCTCTCCCCTCTCCAAGTTACTATCTTTGTTTTGATTTTGGCTGGGGCAGTTCCTTTGTTGGTCAGCCACAACATTTCCATTAACTCATATAAATTCCTCCTCTGGCACCTCCTTCCTGCAAGTTTTCTCCCTGCCCAAACAGGATAGATAACATTAGGAGTGTTGCACAAAGCATCCAAAATTAAAATTATTTTCCCACAGCCCTGACCACTGACATGTGAATAACTTTAGTATTATTCACCGTGTTCCTAATCAGACCAATGGCTGTGGGAAGATGTTTTGACTAAATCTTTATGCATGAAATTGTTGAAAAAGAGAAATTTTTAGAAAACAACCAAACCCACTGCCATTGTGGCCATTTGGACTGCTTGGGACCCGGTCGAGTGCTTACAAGGCTATAAATCTTTAGAGAAAGAGTCAGGCTCATTCTTCTCCTACCGAGTGATAGCCTGGTGAGTCGGCCTGTTTGGTTACTGTGTATCTATGTCTTCCGCTTCGATTCTTCTTGGCAAAGAAATGCCCATTAGTCCCCGCTGGAGCACGACGAGTCAGTTATGTAAGTGGTCAACTATATATCTATTAGGTATGTACCAAAATGTTTCTCATAAATACTGTGGCCAAGTAAGACTATACCGCATTTACTTTAATACATCCCTTTATTTCCACTACCACTAACCACATCTCTCAAGGAACGGATTGAAGAACCGTGCTGCAAACTTTCAGTACTACTCCATTTCCATTAAAACCCACAGCCCTCTTCAGTGGCTAAGCTATATGGGACAGGTGGATAACATGCAGTTCTAACCATTATACATATTCGCATCAGATGAGCAAAGATCTATTCTGTCAGTTAAAAAGTTGTTTAGCAGAGCGGAAGCAAATATAGGAAAAGCTTTATTTTTTTGTTTTGGTACTCCATAAAGTCAAACCTGCATCATGTGGTTTATTTCTAAATGCAAGTCATTCATTTAATAATAGGACAACCCCAGGACTTTGCATAGACTAGCACTATACACAAAACATCGAATAAAAAGGAAAGTGTGTTTGTGTAGAACTGTTCCATTTGCATGCAAGCATGATTGACCTTCCATAGCCTGGTCATTATCTTTGAATTAAGTGACACATATGTAATACTAGACTAGTGTACTCCCCTGGGATCACTTTTAGTGTGGACTGCTAGCAGGTAAAGAACAGTTGTAGTCACTGAGATCATTGACCCAGCGGGTTAGGTATATGACACATTCTTTTTTTTTTTCTCTTTTCTTCTTTTACATTTTATTAGGGACTCATACAACTCTTACCACAATCCATACATATACATACATCAATTGTATAAAGCACATCCATACATTCCCTGCCCCAATCATTCTCAAGGCATTTGCTCTCCACTTAAGCCCCTTGATATGACACATTCTTAGCAATCGATCAGGCTCCCCTAGTAATCGTATTATCCTTAAAGGGGAATCATGATCCTTAAAGATCATGCAACTGGGGCCGGGAAGGAGCTGCATGGTGCAGTGAATGTCACGGGAGTCCAGGCTATAGAGCTGATGATGTGTAGAATGACTATGACGTTTTATCTAGCTTTAGGCCTCAATGTTAGAGACTAGGAGCCTCTGGGGAAAGACATGAGCAAGAAGGGTACTCTAGTCGAGTAACCGGGTGGGGGCTGAAGCGTCTGTGTCGACGAGGATGCAGCTGTGTACTGGGAGCTTGTGTTCTGGGAGTACAGCAAATCTGACTGAAGGGAGGTGCACATGGCCAATCTATAGAAATGGAGATTAAATTCAAGTGGCGTGAAGTTCTTTGGAAGTCTGCCAGAACTTTTGGTCTTATTTTCGTATTCAGTTGATAGTTCTTGAGCCATACCAAGTACCAAACCCATTTCCATTGAGTTAATTCTGACTCCTAGTCACTCTCAGTAAAGAGTGGAACGGTCCATAGTGTTTCCAAGGCTAACTCTACCTAGAAGCACATGGTCACTGCTTTCTTCAAGGGCATGGCTGGTGGGCTCAACTGCTAACCTTTCAGGTGGCTGCTGAACACTTCAACCATTGTCCAGGAGGAATCCTTCTGTGGCAATAAACTAGAATATGAAATGATTTCTTAGGAAGAGTCACTTAAAGATATTAGGCAGGCAGCATGGAAGGAAAGAAAGAAAGGAGGAGTGTACAGGATGGCAACATGAAGTCCTGGTTCTGTAACAGAGTGCAAGGGAATTAAAAGGAAACCTATGAAAGACGAGTGTCGATGATGTGGACCAGCACCTAGAAGCCTACAGGGTTACAAACCTGGTGACAGCCAATTCTTTGAAATGACTCTGAACTTTACCAGGTCATGTTCGTTTTGGTACTACTTAATAGTTACACTATTAATATAAATAAAAACATTATTTATACCAAAGGTAATGTTTCAAAAATTGTCTGTCAATTACGTTTATCAGAGAAACTTTTCTAATCTCATGCACGAGAAAGAAAGAAATACAAAAATAAATGCTCCTTCATAAGTCTTGAGAATACATCAACTTTTTTTCAAGTAATGTAAATTTTGAATAACATTTGTGCATTCTTCTTTTGCACATATTCTTCACTCAGAACCCAGCTGGACATTAAGTGTCTACACGTGTAGCTGTGAGAGAAGAAAAGCAAAGCGAATAACGCACTGGCACTGAGTAAATTCTGACTTATACTGACCCAACAGGACAGAGAAGAACTCCCCCTTAGCTTCACCAAGACGCACACTCATGGGAGCAGACAGCCGCAGCTTTCTCTGTCTCTGTACAGACTGTGACTCAAATATTTACCCAGCAGGGGAGGCTGAGCATTCCATTCTTGGCAGAAAGCACTGCTTGCATAATGCTGATTAAACTTATTGGAATTAATTTACAATATATTATTAGTATTTTGTAAGATCAACGAATGTTTATTCAAGGATTTTGAGCACTATTTTATGTCTATATCAAAGGGTATTTGGCAGGAGATTCAAGATGGGGCTACAAGATGCATTTTGAGTATTTTAATGCTATATTAAAATTAGAATTATATTCCCTGGGCATTAAGCCAAAAGATACGTGATAAAAATCTATTTCTTAAAAATGGATTTTAAGGAGGAATTTTGGATGCAATACAATCATAGGAAGCTAGGAAAATAGTCTTGTTAAAAGATGATAAATCCTGAAAATGGTGAAGCACATGACAGCACAGATAAGGAAAATTCCTGGGTATAAAATAAGATTTAGATAAAGTAAAATGAATTAATTGGGTGGTTGAACAATAACATCATCCTTTGACATATATATTAATAAATTATTGAAGCATTCTATAAACTGATCATGACATTTAGTGGTATCTATAATATTAATTTTTACTCCTGGCTCTTCATTTGAATATTAATTGTTGTTTTTCTCTAATCTTTATAAAATACACTTATTCTATATTTAAATATTAAACAATGGTGTTATATGGAAAAATTTAAACTAAAATTCACTGCCATCAAGTTGATTCAGACTCACAGTGACCCAATAGAACAGAGTAGAATTTTTGTGTGGGAGGGGTTCTGAGACTGTAACTCCTTACCAGAGTAGAAAGCCACAGTTTTTAACTGATGATCCATGGTTAGCAGCCCCACTTCAAATATGTTTTGTAGATCATTATAACATCTTAAACATTACTAGGACAAGACAAAAGCTAAGGCAAGTTATCATGATGAAGGAGACCATCCACATGAGGGCAAAATTGTGTTCAAAGGATTCAAAACCCCATGGCCCTTTAAATTATATACATGAACAAAGGAATTATTGAAAAATCATGATTGGAATTGGAATATCAGTTCATTAATCTTGCAGGCAGGACTATTATTGGGATACATGCATCCCATACACACATGATTGGGATAAATGCATACATGCACTCATTGTAGATTAGAAACGTTTACAAGATTCATACTGAGGCCCTCTGACCATCTTGGTGGGGGTATTTCTCATAGTCGTGCAACCTTAGTATCCCAATTTTCACCCAGGCAACTTCCTGAAGGCAAGACTGTTCCTTCTCGTGTTGACTAGGGAAGTCCCAGCAAGCACACTTTGCCTAAGAACGGAGCTTCTCCTTTGAAGGTCAATGGTTAGAAAGAACTTAATGGAGACTCAAAATCAATTGCGAAATCCCTTGTGAACCACATCCTCCTGAACACCAATTTCTCAGAATTTTATCTTGAACACCGTCGCTAAATGTAAATAAATTAAGTTTGGGGCTTGTCTTTTTGCGCTGCCTTGTAATCCCACAGCAATGATGATAATCTCATATAATAAATCTATGCCTTCTGAATCTGTAAAGAGTATATACAGGGATATATATATATATATATATATATATATATATATATATTTCCTCCGAAAGGACTTCTCAGTATGACACACACACACAAATACATCTATAATGTATTATATATATCATACAAAGAAAAAAAATATGAAGGTGTTCTTTTGGAGGTTACATTCAGTAGACACTGCTAAGGAGAGCCTACCTGGCATCTCATGTGTCTCTTAAAACATCATCAGTAATTTAATTTTCAGGATGCTTCAGTGGAATAATTGCCATTCCAACTACCTACTCCCTTTACTACACTCTCCTCAAGTATGAATATGCTCCTATTTCTTTTGGGGAAGCTACTAAGATTACTAAGAAGGAAAAAGAGAGAATGCTCCCACTTTCCATGATTGGTTTAATTCCTCATAAATTAAATTGCCACCTGGCTTCTGTAAAGGAAAGGAATTGGCTTCTTTCGGAGGCTACATTCAGTTGACACAGCTCGTTAGACAGTACTCATACTGGGCTTTTAATTGTGTCTCTTTAAAAAAATCATTAGGAATTTTAAAGTGTGTTCCAGTGGAATCATCTCAAAAATGTTTCCCAAATAGAAGGACACATCCACATCATTAAGTAGTGAACATATGCAGGACACTTGTTGAACATCTTTTCCAATTCAGCTTTCCCAATAATCCAAAGGGATAGGAATGCTTTGAAATACTATCAATTTGCAAACCAAGAAACTGAGGCATGGAAGCATACTGCCTCCAGATCCCATAGCTGGAAAGCCCCTCCTAGGACAGGATCAAACACAGGTTGTTTTGTCTTTCAACAGAACGTGCAACGGATATCTCTTTCTCTGAGGCACCTTCAGCAAAACTCAGGGGAGACATTATGGCATTGACTAGCTATTGATTTTAAAACTCTGACACAGTCAATGTGGTCTTTGGCAATTCTTCTTGCCACAGCCACCACTCGGACAATGCCCCAATTCTCTCTTGTCCCAGGAAGAATCACCGTGAAACAGAAACACATGGAAAAGATGGCAGCTCACAGTCCTTGCAGGAAAATCTGCTTCTAGGGGTGGCTTGTGGGCCAGGTACAGGACAGGAGAGCCACAGGTTGCATAGAATCAGGCAGGCCAGAATGAGTGAGCTTAATTCTGCTGAGCCTTGTCCCAACCCCAGCCCCATTCTCACCCCACTCTGCCCAGATTCCTATTCCACTGCTATCTAAGCCACTAGACACTCTTGTTGCCCTGTTTATGACACCGATTAAGACTCAGAAGTTCAGAGATGTAAATTGTACCCAAGTTACAAGCTGAATCAAGGTCCTTAACCTTCAGGTTAAAAACTTTATGGTGCTGCCTCCACTCTTTATTTTCCATTTATGTATAATTAGATCCTCTTGCAGTCAACCCTGACTTACAAGGTAGTTCTTCGTGAGAGTTGTAAAATGATGTTTACACACGTGTTAGCACTCCTCACACTAGACTCCCCGAATCCTCCCTTGCTAAATGGTTGTGAAATAAAAATATTTTTTTAATGCAGGTGGGACTTGACTTGAACTTGTGTTAAGTATGGAATTGTGCACAGCTGTGTGATGTTAAACAGTCAAAGAAGAATGTAGGAACCTCCAGTATCACTGCAGAATCGCTCCTTTTGAACGACTTGCTTAGTGCAAAGAATCCTGTGGATACACAAGCCTTTCTGACTGTCGATTTCATGAAGTGAAACCAAGCCAGGGGCTCTTCTTCCATCATCGTTCTGTACTTTCTCAGCTGAACTCTTCTGAATGGGAAAGTACAGACGTGGTTCCTTAAGGAGTATAACTGGAACCAGTTAGACCTGAGTTTAACTTTGACACTTGAATTCTGTGTGGTTGTGGAAAAATTTCTTCACCTCTCCATATCTTGACTTCCTCACCTGTAAGGAGGAATGACTCTCAGGATTCTGAAGGCACAAGTAGCAGAATTCAACTCTTAAACAACTTAGAATAAATGTATTAAGAAGGAATTTATAGTAAGAATCAGGTGGCCAAAAGATTTGAAAAATAAAAAGAACCAGCTGGACCTCAGAACATATCCAGATGTAGAGAGTCTCAGAGATCTAGGAAACAAGAACTATCAGTATCTGAAGGCAGGACAACCAGGATGGATGATTCATAATTTATTTGTGTCCTGAAAACTCTCTATCCAAGACTTAAAGACCTAGTTGTGATCCTGAAAGACCTAGTTGTGATCCTGTCTTCCCATGACTAGAGGAAGGCAAGAAATAGGATACGTGAACTCGTAACCCTGTCAAGCTGAAGCCAATACTTAGAGGCCTAGTTCCTACATGGAACAGAGTAGCTCCGCTAAAGAAAGCAGACAGTGCTGGACAAAGGATAAAGAAATGTTTTATAGACCCAACGTAGAGAGTCAGCATGCCTTTCATATAGGATAAGGGACACAAACACAGTGCTAGTGCTTATAAGTAATCAATAGGTATATTTTAAAATCACATTGTGAAAAATTATAATCCAGCTATCCTGTTCTACTTAATATGATGTTATTTTCAAAGAGCACAACGTAATGCATATATATTTCATGGAAAAATACCATTATCTTCTAATGCTATTTTTCCATGACCTGTATGAAATCCCTGTGTACACATGATAGTGTCTTTTAACAGAGCATAGTAACTATTTGCTATCTAACTAGATGGAGATAAATGGAAAACAAAATAAGCACCAATCATGTCCCAAATAGTTAACATGCAGTTATTTAATTCAAAGATAAGGCTCTTGTTATTTCAAACATAAGCCAACAATAAATCCTACTATGATAAGTCATAGTCTTATCCTAATTATGGGATAAGGGATTTAATTTTAGAGTATACATGAAATACACTCTTATTGACATTTGAGCATTACACTCTGGAAACAATAGGGGAAGAACTACCAGCTATGTGGGATGAATTCTCCCCAAAAGATAATAATCAAGAATGTTTAAAGTCAAAAGTTCGGATTCTTAATGATAGTACAGGTGATTTGGAAGGCTGCTCGCTCCACATTTAGAATGTTCCAGCTGCTTCCAATTAAGGAGACTGTCAATGCTTCCAACTTCTTTTCATTGAGTGTGTGCATGTGTGTGTGAATATGACGCATAAATGATGTGTAAACAGGAAATTGAGACTGCTTCCCTCAACCAGTAGTCTGCGAAGGAATATATTCTGGTTGTAAATTGCTATTCTACAATAAAATTACCAAGCTAGATTGAAATTCTGAAATTCGTAAGGATCACTAAATAGAAATCTACTTAGCGCATGCCTGAAAGTGCTTATGAATGGTCTAACGAGACCAGACAGCTTAAGTGAAGTATTATGACTTCAATTTGGTTCTCCCAAAATATGCCCTGAAATTCTAAGCCAGGAACATGCAGAAAAATGACCCTCAAAGGAGTTGTGGTGGCATAATTGATTACAAGTTGAGCTGCTCACCCCAAGGCCAGCAGTTCAAAAGCACCAGCCACTTCTCAAGAAAATCAGGCTTTCTACTGTTCTGAAGAGCAGGGTCACTCTGAGTTCCATTCAACTCAATGGCAGTGAGTGCATGGATTGTAAAGAGGGCCTCTCTTTCCTTATATTAATGAGGAATTCCACAGGAAAGCAGATCCCAAACTTAACCACTTCTGACTTATATAAAGAACAAAGTATACACAGAGACACACACAGGGAAAAGAGGAAGCTAAGTGTTGGGGACAGAAGCCCCCAACTCGGGATATTTTTGTGATAGAAGTACTAGGCAACTGAGGCATATGACTCAGGATCATTCCTTCCTATAGAAATCTTTAGTAAGAGCGGAAAGAGCTGCATAATCATGAGGAAATAGAACAGTCTCATCCGTTCACATCTCAAGAAAGAAAACATTCTCGTACTCTATTGGTGGTGAATCAGTGTCCAGTCCAGCACCTGCCTAAACTTTTCAGAGAATCACATTCTAATCTCCAAAAGCATGAGTAGGAGAAAATTAAACCTCTGACCACTTTAAAGTTCTACTGTATGCAATGCACTGTGGGTATTCCGATGCATCTGAGTCATGGCACTTTCCAATCTGGCAATATCTTGAAATTCACATAGTGTTTCTGGGCTGCCATTAGGTGGCGATGTGGAGGAAATTCAGCTGTAAGGGATATGAAAAATGTTTTTTCAGGACTATA
Organism: Tenrec ecaudatus; assembly: GCF_050624435.1. NCBI lineage: Eukaryota > Metazoa > Chordata > Mammalia > Afrosoricida > Tenrecidae > Tenrec > Tenrec ecaudatus. The sequence goes on from NC_134532.1 coordinate 114,182,619, forward strand.
TTTTAATCTATGTATGTTGTTCATGTGTGCATCGCTGCACGTGATTTCCTTCCATTCTGCCTGCCTTCATTTCTTTTCCAATGCCTTCCTGTCTTCCTCCCTCCTCCCCTTTCTCCCTTTCCTTGTGTTCTTCCTTAGGTTCATCTGCAAAATGTAATGAATCATGTACCTAGTTAGATCCAATTTTAACATCTTGAAAAATTATAGTGAAACATCACAACCCAAATATGAACATTGATAGTCAAGAATCTGAACTTTCTATCATCACGAGAGTTTGCATGTTGTCTTGTATGACTGAGCTCACTATCTCCTATCCTACTCTGCCCTTTCCCTCTGGCAAACACCAGTGCTCCCCTCTTCTTTCATTCTATCATTTTGCAAATGGGATCATACAGGAATTTCCTTTTCGTTGGTGTTTTCTACTCATCACTCACATTCTCTGGAGATTCGTACATATTAATTCTTATTGCAATAATCTCTTCATTTTTGTTTTTATTCTTGTGTAGTATTCTGTGGTGTGGGATGGCTGTACCACTTGAGCCACTGATCCATTGAATAATGTGTATTGTTTCAGGGCTCTGCATATACTGAATCAAACTTCTTCTATAAAGAGTTGTGTTCATATTTCTTGCGTGAACATGTCTTCATTTCTCTGGGATGAGGGGCCCATTGATAGGTTGCATGATAATTGTAGTTCTCTCTGGTAGAAAGATAAGACTGTCTGCTCCTGTAAAGATTGAGAGAATCAGAAATATAAATATAAAGAAGACGTTCTGCCCTCTCCTATGCAGTCCCTATGCATTGGAATCAACCCCATGGCGATGGGTTGGTGAATATGGCAATATATTCTTTGGTGAAATAGCTTTTTGTCCTTTGCACACTTTCTAATCAGATGGCTTGACTTTTAGGTATTGAATTTTGAGAGTTTTTTTATATATTCTTTGTCAGAGTCCTTGTCAAACGTGCTGTTTGTAAATACTAGATTCTTATAGTGTGTACCTTATTTTTTCCATCCTATTAATAGGCTCTTTTGGAGAAAGATGAGATTATTTGTTGCCTTGAAGAGCTACAACTCAGGAACCCTGACATAGGGTTGGTATGAATTGAGGTCCACTGGATGGCAGTGAGGTGTTTGTTTCAGAGCAAAATATTATATGGAAAAAATCAATCTTCTTTATTATTTCTTTTATGGAAATGTCCTTTAGTGTCCTGTCTAAGAACTCTTTGCCAAGATTTCAAATTGTTCTCTTGTATTTTTTCTAAATGTTTCAAAGTTGTAGATATTTATATATTTAATTCTATGATCTAATTTGAGTTATTTTTTGTAAATACATATGTAAATTGTGAGGTTTAGGCTGAGACTTAAAATATTTCTAAATGGGTATCAATGCTCAAATGTGCCAGCATCAGTTGTTGAACAAATTATCCTTTTTCAGTTGCATTTTTCTCTTGGGTTCACGCTTTCCATATTCTGCTGTAGCTTTCCTTTAGATTACAAGAGGAACAAGGCTGGTTCTCCTTTCTGTGAGAGTAGTTTTCTGCACTTTCATACCATGGTTACTCTGTGGATCAAAGACACCGAATGTGTCATACAATATAGCTGGAAAGCGATGACATACCCACAAAGACTTAAATATATTAAAACAAATGCCATACAAATACAATGAATGGTTAATGGATGTTTTAAAAAGTGTTCAATGAAGAGAATCAACTCACCCCTCTGGAATGCCATGCGTGCTCATGGTGAGCATCCTGGAAAGATTACAAAGATGACTGACCACGCGGCGAACCCTCCAGGAGAGGAAGTGTTTCCAGTAAGCAGAGGGCGGTGAAGAAGAGATGCCTGAAAGGAGAAGAAAACTCCGCATGAAGGGAGAAGGGGGCTTCCCATGTAAGAGAATGATAGACGCGTTCGGCATCATAAGCACAAAGTGGGAGATTCAAGCAGAAAGGGAGAAAATATACAAATAAAAATTTTTGAATGCTGTTGGAGAGGTGATCTATTTGTACCAACCCTGTACTCACACAGCTTCCAAAGGATTCACAGAAACACATTAAACAGGATTGAGGAACGCTTTTACTTATGTAATTGCTTTCCGTAGTTTGCAGACTCAAGAGGGAATAAACTGTGAAGTTGTATAAGATGAGTTTTAATTTCTCAAATGAAAGGACAGAGATGCTGATTTTCAGAATGTGTCAAAAGAAAATCAAAATAATTTTGTTTTGGTTCTTTTTTTCCCAATTCATACCATTCCACAAGTTTGCTCTATTCTGATTCTATAATTCCTTTATCATATAGACTTGACACTGGTAAGTCAGTCACAGCCAGGCAGCACTTGCACTAATGTTTTCTATGGCATGCTACATGAGCAGACTGTTGCCCTCAGTTACTTTTTTTCACCAGGCACCTTGTTCAAGGGTCAGAGGGCTACCAGGTGCCATCGAGTTGGTTCTAGCTCATAGTGACCCATGTACAACAGAATCCAACAATACCTGCCCTGCACCCGTCTCACAGGTATTCTTGTGCTGAGCCCATTATTGCAGCTGCGTGTCACTCTCACTTCCTGACGGATTGCCTCTTCTCACTAGTGTGGTGTCCTACTCCAATGACTGGCCTCTCCTGACAACATGTGCAGGGTATGTAAGGTGGGGTCTGCTATTCTTGCTTCTGAGAAGCATTCTGGCTCTTCTTCCTGTTTGTTCTTTCCCAATCCATAGTATTTTTAATATTCTTCATCAGCATCATAATTCAAATGCATCAAATTTTCTTTGGTCTTCTTTTTTCAATGTCCAACTTTCATATGCATACAAGACAACTGAAAATATTAAGGCCTGAGTCAGATGAACCTTAGTCTTCAGAGTTACATCCTTGCTTTCAACACTTTAAAGTCTAGTGCAGCAGATTTTCCCAATGCAATGTGTCCTTTGATCTCTTGACTGATTCAGTGAGCATTGATGGTAGATCCAAGCAAGATGAAATCTTGGACAACTTCAATCTTTTCTCCATTTATCACAATGTAACCTATGGGCCCAGCTGTGAGAATGATGACTTCATTTTACATTGATTTGTAATCCAGATTGACAGCTGAACTCCTTGATCTTCACCAGGTATTGCTTGCAGTCATCTCTACTTTCAGCAAGCAATATCGTGCCATCGGCATATTGCAGGCTGTTCATAGGCCTTCCTCCAATTCTGAGATTGTATCCTTCCTCATATTGTCTGGCATTTCTGATGATCTGCTCAGCACATGGATTGAATATGTATGGTGAGAGGATACACGAGTGCACACCTTTCCTGATTTTAAACCACGCAGTATACCCTTACTCTGTTTGTACGATTGCCTCTTGCTCCATGTACAGGTTCTGTTTGAGCAAATGAAGTGAGGGTTCTGGTACTCCCATTCTTTCCAAGACTATGCATCACTCGTTATGTTCCACACAGTTGAATGCTTTCTCATAGTCAATAAAACAGGAGTAAACATCTATCTTAAAATATCATTAACATCTTAGTCTAAAGTTATGAAACAATAAACTTTGTGATAATGTGGACTCATATCTTTGCAGTTTTCCTGTGCCCTCGTGCAGGTGGGGTCATAGTGGATTACATTTGGGGCTGCTAACCTTGAGATTAGCAATCTGCTTCAACCAGTTGCTCTGAGGAGAAAGGTGAAGTTCTGTGCTCCTGTGATAAGTACAACATTGGGAACCCAAAGGGACCGCTCTATGCTGTTTTATAGGTTTGCTATTGACCTGATGACATTTCAAAAACATTTAATGCATAACAGCATTACTGGAAAAAAATTGCCATTGAACAATTCTGCCTAAAGGCATGGTGGAGTAAACGGTCATCCAAATGGTTCCTAATGACTGACTTTTCAGAAGCAGAGCACCAGGCATTTCTCAGTTGCGTCTAGGTGGATTGGAATGCCTAACCTTAAAGCTAGCAGTAGTGTTTGTACTAACTATTTGCACTACTGAGGCACTTCTGCTGATCCCAGACCTCAAATCAACCCCACTACCATTGCCACCAAGCTGATCTAGACTCATGGAGAGCCTCCCGGACAGAGAACTGCCCCAGAGGGTTTCCAGAATTTTCAGTTTTACAGAAGCATATGCTGAAGCTTTCTCCTTCAGAACAGCTGCTGAGTTTGAACTGCTGACCTTTGTATTAAACCCAGTACCAATTGAGCTCTGATGTGGTGTGTAGTCCCTAGTTATTATCTGTAGCACTGATTCTGAAAGCAACAAACATATCACAGTGCATTTGCTTTAATGAGTAGAATCAATTTAACAGGCATAACTAAATAACGTTCTATGAATTCTAGTTTACAAAGAATGCAGCAGGTGGGGATCTTAATCCATCACAGAAAAGCATCCAGAGAGAGCGGTGTCATCACTTTTGTTCCTTCCAGAAAAATTCTCACAAAATCAGTACTTGTTGTATTTCTAGGATGGAGCATACACGGTGATGTTCAGTAGAAGGAAATTGTGTTTCATATTGGCTTCATTTTTTTTAACATTTTATTAGGGGCTCATACATCTCTTATCACAATCCATACATACATCAATCGTATAAAGCACATCCGTGCATTCTTTGCCCTAATCATTTTCAAAGCATTTGCTCTCCACTTAAGCCCTTTGCATCAGGTCCTCTTTTTTTCTCCTCCCTCTCTGCTCCCACCTCCCTCATGAGCCCTTGATAATTTATAGATTGTTATTTTGTCATACCTTGCCCTATCCGGTGTCTCCCTCCCCCCCCCCTTCTATGCCGTCCGTCTCCCAGGGAGGAGGTCGCATGCGGATCCTTATAATTGGTTCCCCCTTTCCAACCCACTCACCCTCGCAGACACTATATGATACAGTCATCAATATACTATTGTTGCATTCCAGCTAATAGTGGCCCTTATGGATACTCCAGGACTGCCCATCCGGCTTCCTGTGCTGTCATTGCATGGGAGGCATCCTGGCTGCTCTTTGGCTAATCACTTCTTGTTGCTGTTAGGTGCCATCCAGTAGGTTCTGAGTCACAGCTACCTTGTGCTCACCAGGAGGGAACATTGCCTGACCCTGCATGATTCCCATAGTGGCCTCCAGGGACTGGTCTCTCCAGACAACACGTGCAAAGGATGTAACATGTAGTCTTGCTTAGCTACTAATTAAAAGCTAAGGGTTCAAACACAGAAACATCTCAGTAGTAGGAGCAAGATGTATCCTCCATGTACTCAAATCATGTTATTAATTTTTTTTTAAGTTTGGGGATGAAAGATTAGTTTGTAGGGACAATATCAGGGTTATCAGGTGGTGTAGTGAGGCTTCTTGCTACCCTGGAAGAATGAGTCAGGTGTATTCATGATGAAAAGAATTATATTGGCACAAATTGCCTGGCGTTTTTCTTATCAGTGAAGTTTTCATGTGTCTTATAATTTTTTTCTTCACCCATCTTCATGATCATCCTTTGCCCTGTGTCTATCAAGATGACCCCTTGGTAATCCTGGAGAAACTATCACCACAGCCATGTAAGCGGACCCCTCTACCTGGAATTGAAATGGCCCAGCAGATCCCCTCAACAGCTCCTGTGCTGATTTGACTTGCTTTCTGAAGGTACCCTATTGAGACTCCGACACAGGTCTGACTGACAGAACTTATCTGCAGCCATCCGCAAATACCACAGGACTGCTTAAACACGCTTTATTTAGAATAAACCCTGCTCTATAGAAACTGGAACCCTGGTAGCAAAACGTTTTTACTTACCCTCATATTTATGAAAAAATATATATGTATAGATATTGTATTATAAAACGAAAAGAGTCTAAATTAAAATGAATAGATTTTGAATGTACTAAAATGTAAAATTCACTGATAGGGAGATAACATAAATATGTCTGGCTTTACAGCACATTTCCAATTTAAAGAACAAAATCTTGGAGAATTTTTCACAATCATGTCTGAAAGAAGCTTCCTGTACTATAGATTGGCATAGTTGTGATAATGATAATGACATGTCCTATAAGGTTTTATTTTAGGTTAGTGGATGATTAATTTAAAATTTATGGGACTAAAATATTTAAAGCTGACTGATTTTATAAATTGTACCTGATGAATTTCTTTGACCATTTAAGAAGGTCTTGTGTGGCTAAATGCCAGATTTAACAAACACTCACCCAGGTTGTATGATGTCGGAGGGAAGACTGACGGTGCAGCCAGTGTGAGTCAGTCAGTAGTAAAGCTGGGGCCAGCAGAGTATCGACCACTCATTGCAAACTTCGAGCAGATCCTGAACACATGCAAACCCTCGTGGTGTTGATCATGTTAAGAACGGGAATATGGGACTCCTTCTAGGACATCAAGACAATGCAATTTACCCTGGGAGGTTCTATTTAAGATAAGCTGGAGCATGCTTGGCTGGTTATTTTTTCCACAGTTACTAAATTTTCGCGGCAGTTTGAAACTCCCAGATACAATATGTCTTTGCAGAAGATGACAGAATGCTTCCTGTGTGCATCTCGTTCCTGGGGAGAAATCGGAAATATAAAATGATCTGATGAGACCTCCAGGAATGGAAAGAATGTGGGTTTTCAGTCAGATGAGCTCGACTTTGAATTCTGGATCCTTAAGCAAATTAGTTTGCCTCCATTCTTTTGAAGAAGTGTCGAATCAAGATGTCCTTTGTGGGGGTGATGTCGACTTTTAAAAGAGATCATGGATATGACTACATATCGATGTAATAATAAACAACACAGATTACATGGTGACATCCCCTCTTGGTCCCCTGTCACATCTTATTTGTATTCCTTGTAAATGGTAAATTTTTGTATTCCTTGTAAATGGTAAATTTTTGTATTCCTTGTAAATGGTAAATTTTAAAACAGATTATAAAATCAAACATACAAAACTTTCAATGCTTTCTTGTGAATATTCACTTATATGACAAAAGTGCATTGTTGTGAGGTGCCTTTGAGCCAGTTCTGAATCAGTCACCCGCGGACAACAGAACAAAGAACTGCCAGGTCCCGCACCCTCCCCACCATCGTTAAGAATGCTAGAGCTTCTCGTATCGCTGAAACAAGCAAACCCAAGAGAAATGCAAAAACAATTACTGTCAAGTAGATTGTAACTCATGGGTGTCCCCTATGCTTCAGAGTAGAATTGTTTTACAGGGTTGTCATGCTTGTGAGCCTTCAAAAGTAGCTCAGCCAGGTGGGGACCCGTTAGCCTGGCTGTTATACAGAGAGCATTGTAAAGCCGATTGTGGCAGATGTAGTTATGCTATGATGTAATGCCTTATCATTTGATTCCCCCCTGTTGACACATTTTAAAGTTGTTTCCGTTTTTAATATTTTCTTTTTTCTCTTTGATTGAGGTTTTGCTACACGTTTGTCTAGTCATTTTTGTTGGTTATTTTATTTGTTTGTTTTGTAGGATTTGATATGATTGTGCTTTGTTTCGTATGATTTTCTGAATATGAAATCCAGGATAGAGAGCACTATAGAGACAAGAGCTGGATGGGGGTATGGTGCAGAGATGGGGGTGGATTGGGGAGCTAACAACAATAAGTAAGAGATGAAAATGTGCCGAAATTGACTGTGGTGATTGAACAAACAATACGATTGAACAATTAAATTATATGATTTTTGAAGTATAGGCCAATACAATCTCCTCTCTTAAAATAATAGATTGTCACTTTATGTACATGAGATCATATCATATATGGAATTAAAGCTATTGTTTGGGAAGCAGTGAGTTTCTTTTTATGATAATGGGAAATTTCGCCTTACATTGAAAAGGTACAAGTGTATAAGCCACGCACTCACACAAAAAAGGTAAGTATTAGAACATTGCCAGTCCAAGTCCCTTACTTCTCTGGGCCTGTTAACTGGCATCACAAATAAATTAATGCTCAAAGAATGGAGTTTCAAGCTGCTGCATCTGGATTATTTTCAGTGGTGGAAATATAATAATACCAACTGGGATGCCAACTGGGCCCCCCACCACGAAATGTGGGTGACCAATATGAGCCAACAGAACCTATAATGACTCTGCATGGAAAATCCTTCCAGATTGATGTGGTGCCAATTTGAGAGGATGAAGTCTTTCAATGACTTTTGTTGATTAGCAGTCAAGGCATTGAGTAACAAAGGAGGGGTCTCATTAAATATATCAAGAATATTATTTTCACATAAGAAGAATGCAAAGAATGGATCAAACAATGCCAGGAAATAGAAGACAGTAGAAAAAAAGAAATAATAGCACCATTCAGACTCTGGATTGAGGGTGATTTTGTACAATACAGAATTATTTTTCAGAAGACTTTAAAGTTTCCCTTAACATTTATGTGGTCTGGCCAACATTATAGGTAGTTGTGTGCATATCTTTGGTTTTGATTATCTTGGGGTAGGGATTTCATTGCTCCATTTCATCAGTGTAATATTAATCTTGTAGTTCTTTCCTCCTTCAGCACTAAGTAGAATATGGAATAAGGTATTTAGTAATTCTCTTTGAAGTACACTAAATTAAGTTATATGGGTACTATTTCTTTAAAACTCTCCCTCATAAGGTAGAAAGCATGAGTACGAACACAGTATGGCTTTCTTGGGACCAATACAATTCTGTAGCACAAAGAAACTGCAGGTCTAGAAAGAATCGCTCACGGCCACTTGAGTTAATTAATGGCAGAGCTTCTCCTGACTCATGGATCCCATATATCTCAGACTAATCAAATCCGCAACACAATGAAAATGACAGAGTCCATATGGAAAATTGCTTTCTCTATATATTTATGCAGAGAAAACACAAAGAAAGAAAACTTGCAGCACATTGTATCAAAGTCAGTGTGAAAGCAGATTCAAAATGGCCACCGAAACAAGTGTTTACTATAGGAAAGGAAAACAAAAGAAACCCTAGCTTGGTATTATTAAAATCTAAAACATAACAGCTAAAGGAATTTGATTCCTTCATTTCAGTTTCAAATAGTTGTGTTAACATTCGAGAAGCTTTGCCTTTCTGATCCTTCTCATAAAGACTGTTCTTATTTAATAGTAAGATCTCTTAATGCCTATACTTCCAAATGTAGACTGTGGTCACCGGCGTCCTTCATCAGAGTTTTAGGTGTTGATCTGCGATTTCGGAGCTGCTTTATGTGGGTTAAAGTTTTCTCACTGAGCTGTGTCATTAGGGTCACATTGCTAACATTGTTTGTTTCAAAGGGCTTCTATGCGGATCTAATAGCTCATAAACGAGATCACGGCAGGGACAAGACTGTATTCTGAGCATTGGATCCATCATTTGACAGGTTTTACAGTAGCAAGACATCCCAGGGTGGGGCAAATGGTGAAGCATTCACGTACTTACTGGAGCAGCTTGGTAGCACCCACCCTGAGACACCTCAGAAGACTGGCCTGGCAATGTGCCTCTCAGAGGTCACAACCTTGACAACTTATGAAGCAGGTCTACCTGCACACATGACGTCACCCCGTTATCAGAAGTGACTTGATGGCAAGTAGCAGTGGTGTTCCCTGCCAACCACTCAGCTGAGAATTCCATGCACCTCAATCGTCTCACTGGATATGGAGAGTGGCAATGACATAAATGGGAGTCAATTACTCTTTCCTCTCAACCTGTGGGTCGGAGCCCTTTGGGGGTAGGACAGCCCTTTGACAGTGGTTCCCCAATTCTCAGCAGTAGCAAAATTACAGTTAAAGTAGCAAAGAAAATACATTTTTGGTTGGGGGGCCACCACACCATTATGAACTGTATTAAATGGTTGTGGCATTAGGAAGGTTGAGAACCACTGCTCTAGATGGTTTATGACTGTATGCTTGAAGATCCACAAGTGTTTAGAAATCTCTAGAAACATTTATATATCGATAATTTATTAATTTAACGATCTATCATATCATGTTCATTTACAGCCTATAATTATTCTGTAAGGTAGACAGCAATGTAGTTACTATTGAAAAAACAGCGATAACGGAAATTGTTGAAAGTTGTCTGTTTCCAAAGCGATACAGCCCCTTAGCATGCTACGTGCAATCCAAACTCAAAATACATGTTCTGATGAAAAGAGTAACGGTGGCAGCGTTTTCACCAAGTTTTGTTTAATTCATAATATTACTGAATCTCTACATCAGAAGTCTTCTACTTCAATTCCCATCCAGCTCTATCATGTAAACAGGCACTATTTTACATTTTATCGACCAATCTAGTTCCTGGCATAGGCATTCCACAGAGTGGAACGAGAAAGATAATAAGATTATGGGTTGGCGAGGGCTCTTTGATTCAGCTCAACTCCGGGGCATATTTTGGTCCTCCCAAGGCCTTCTTATCTGTCTTCCTTCAGCAAGACCCTTTCTGTGAGTAAAACTGGCTGCCATGGATCAGTTATCGTTCCTGTGGGCCTTGTGTCTCAGAGGAGAACTGTATGCCAGGGTTGTCCGTGCCTGAGTGTTCAGAAGCCGTTCTCAAGGGCATTCATCCAAGGAGGCTCTGGGTGGACTCAACCTTCAACCTTTTAGTTACCAGCTGAGGGCATTCACCTCTTTGAGCAACCCAGGGCACCTTCAGATGAATTTAAATCATTTTATTTGTCTGGCAATCTCCTTGTGCTCTTTATTCCAGAAAGCACTAGACTATTTCTCTCACATGAAGCAAGCACTCAAGGAAACGTCAAAGGCTTTCAGGAGTATTGCTGCTGGGGCTCAAAGAGGACACCAGAAGTGTCAAAGAATATCAGAGTGGAAAACGGATTGCTTTAAAGAACTTTTCTTAATGATTCCTCACCCCAAACACTACACTTGGTATAAGTTATTGCACTGGTTTCAGCGTCAGACTTTCCTTGGGCACCTCGGGAGCTGGCCCTGCACTGACGTTCTGAGTGGAGTCTGGGCAAGAGGACCAGCAGCCATTTGGAGTCAGCTGGTCTTGAGGGTGGGCCACCTCAGAACAACACTAGTACATAAGGAGAAGGGGAAACTCTCAGGGGGGTGGACCCAGGAAAGAGTGAGAAGGCAGTGAGGGGAGGGATCCCAAAAGCCAAGTAAAGCAAGCTCAGCATGAACTCTGAACCATAGTCATGGACAGCTTCTTTGATGTAATTGACTTCTATGATTTACATAGCAATTAAGAATAATTAATTGGGCTCATCCTCCTGAAAGCTAGCCTTCAACTTATTCCCAGCAAGGAACCAGGATTTAATTTAAGTCACACACTGAAGCTTCTCCCGAAGTTCTTTTGTTTTACTTTGGGAGTGTCTGTGATTCGACCAATTATGTTTCTGTGAAATCCAAATTGGCTATGTGGGCCAGGGACGATGAATATGACCATCTATCTCAAGGGGGTGTCTTTTATCTTCTCTTCAGTGGGGAGTCAATAATAGTAACTCCCTTCCTCTGAACCTGAGGAAGTACAACGAGTGCCAGCTCTTCAATTTTCTTTAAGACCCAAGTGTAACAACAACTCAGGGATCTTGCCAAAGCATCTAAAGCTGAACTGCCCAGAAAGCCATATGGAAAATGAAGAAGCGGTTACAGTCCATTTTATGCATTATGTATTTCTAGTATCTGTTGGGTGCACTCTGTTTTACAGTGAATTAAAATGCTTGCAACACTCTCGAAAATATCTGAACAATAGTTCCATTATTTTAAATCTTAAGCACAGCAAGACCTCTTCAATCAAGAAATTATAATACACACATGCAAACAAAACAAAACAGAAATCTATGCAGTGGAGGGATATGTTTTCATATATTCAAACTACTCATTATCAATTGCTATTGAGTTGTTTGTGACTCATGATGAATCCATGTGTCTGAGTTGAATTACGTTTCATAGATTTTGGTGGCTGGTTTTTTTGGAAGCAAGATTTCCAGATCTTTCTTTCAAGGATCCTCTGGGTGGACCCTAATCTCTAAAATAATAAATTAGTGGCTGGGTGCCTTAACTGCTTTCACTGTCCAGGGATAATCCCAAACCCAAACTCCCTGCCACGGAGGCAATGGTGGCTCATAGCCATCCCCTGAGGGTTTCTGAGACTGACACTAATGATGGCTTTGAATTACTGACCATGTGGATGCAACCTAAAGCTTTACCACTATATCACCAGGGATCCTATGCAGGGGAGCTATATATAATTATATTATATCAATATATTATATCATAATATAATATATAATTATATTAATATATTATATCATCATATATAATATTATATATATTAGTTTCTATTCATATATACCTGTATGAATGGAAAATATATAAACATACATAAGCTAATATGCCAGAGAATTAAAAGGCAGCGAGATAACTGGTTGGATCTCCTTGAACAAGTTGTTTAACTCTCCTGTGTTTACTAATTGCCATCTGTAACACTAGAACTATCAACTCAAAGGAGAATAATTGCAAAACATTGACAAACTGGAATGGACTCTGTTTTACTTAGCGATCTCACAAATGTTCCCTCCTTCCTTCTCTAATATGGGAGGTCTTCTTCCTTCTTCCCTTTGATAGGCATTGATGAAGTATAGTAAGCATCAGCCACTGCATGCTAAGAAGCAGATGTAATAATATGACTCTCAGCGTAAAAGAGAGATCTGTGTACTGAGATCATGTTGTCACTCTCCTTACAATCATTCTCTGGCTTCCTGTTTATTTTAGGATACAGGCTAACACTTGGAACCAGGCTAGCAAGCCTCATCGTACACAATAGCCTCCATGCTGTCATCGCTCTGGCTCTGTGTGTGTTCATGTGCGTGTCTTTTCGTTCTGGACCCTGCCATGGGAACATCACATGAGCTACTTTCACTTTCTGGCATGCCCTCTCCCTCAGCGAGGCTCTCCCTGCATAGTTAACTCACAGGCATTCTTCAGGTATCAGGTCACATTTATGCTTTTCCAGACCTCTATTCCAGATCAATATGCTTCCACAGCACAATGACCCATTTTCTTAATGATCTTATCTAAGTCTATCATGTTCATTGATTGGGGAAATGTAAAGGCAAGTAATATTCCAAATACCATGGTCTGCCAAAGAGCAAACAACCCTGTCTTGAGAGAAGGACAGCCAGAAGTGACTATGTCCTTGGAACACACTGTAAAATTCCAAAGAATTTTTTTAAAGAGAGACACAGTTAGTAGGGAACACGGCACAACTTCATCTCACATATGTTGGACTTGCTATCAGGCGTGACTAGTCCCTAGGAAAGGACGTCATCTTTGCTTCCATGGACGGTCAGTGGAAACGAGGGAGCACCTTGACGAGATGGCTGTGATACGTGGTTGCCATCAACGTGCTCACATATAACGACCGTCAAGAAGGCCCAGGATTGGGCAGTGTTTTCCTTCTACTGTCCATTGAGTTGCGCTGTGAGTCAGGACTAAGTTCATAGCATGTAACCATAACAACATTTTTCCACTGGCAGCCCTAGGCAGTGCAAACAGTTTAAAAAGTTGGCTGTGAACCAAAAGTTTTGAGATCAACTAGAAGGACGTTGGAAAAAAGGCCTAATGATTTAATTCGAAACAGTCGGCCATTGAAAAAAATCCTATGGCGCAGAATTCAACTTTGACACAGATGTTGCCATGAGCTAGAACTGGCGCACTGACATCTAGTTTCTATCTATTGCACTGCTTGCTAAGCTCTATGCACTCAAACATTGAATCATTTTTCCCTCACCACTGTGTACCCGATAACTACCATGTTGGCTGAACCGTTATTAGTACTCGGTACTTATTGTCATGAATCCTTCCTAGCACACAATATCAAACTTTAGAGAAGGATTTTTTTCTTTAAAAGGAAAAAATTGCAAAATACCAAGTGGTTCTATACCTTACAGTGGACTAAAATAAAGAAGCTACCATGTTGAAGATTGCTCTCTTGTGTGATCTTCTATTTGAACTCACAACTAGACCAATAACAACATCATGATAAATGAGAAAAGACTCAAATTCTCAAGGATTTCGTTTTGCTTGTATCCGCAATCAAAACTCACATTTGTAGCAATCAGGAGGGAGTCTGACAAGCTCTGCTAGGGGCTCTTCTTCCTGAATGGTCCCAGGAATGCTTTTTTTTTTTAAATTTTAGCAGTTTTGGGGGGGACATAATCCATATATCATACACTTTTATAGTTCAATCATCTTTAAGTACAGGTGAAAGCAAACTTAGTGTTTGAAATTCCTTTATGAGGTGAAAACATTTTGTGATTTATTGTTATATAGATATATGAGTGTTGGAATCCTACAACCACTTCATTATAAAAATGGCAAGGTTTTGGATGTTCTAATAAGATGAAAATTTTGAAAAATTAGCACAGTTTTCAAACATGGTTTTCATAATTAAATTTTTTCAGCTCTACAATGTTTGCAAAGGAGACAGCCCACAGCACCTCCCAACTTTTCAACAGAAGCAAAACAGATTTATTTTCTGTAAATTTTAATGAGATTCGGATTACTATTCAAACACAGAAATTCAGACAACTATTCAATTTCTAAGACCAGGGTGCTGAGATGCTATAGCTACTCAGATAATGCCAAACTAAAATGAATGGTTACCATTAATACATAAGCCTGTTTATTCAAATAAGGAGCTCTCATAGCTCTATTGGAGAAACATAAGGCTATTTAACAACAAAGTTGATTAAGCCCACAAGCCACTGTGCAAAGAAAGGCTGCCTGCTCCAGAAGAGATTGACAGCCTCTGGAATTCTAAGGAGTAGTTCTACTCTGTACCATGGGTTCACTATGAGTCAGAAGGGACAGAATCGATGGCTGTGGTTTAGGATTGGGGTTTATTAAATAATTTTTAGATTCTATCAACTAGATAGAGGGCACTGGGAAGATGACTATCGAAGATCCAAATGATAAACCTGGCTCGATTGGTTAAATACTTGTCAGCTGATCCCCACTCTGATACATGCTAGGACTGATCTGGTTGTCAACATTTTCTGTACTTTTTGTTGTTGTTGTTCAAATTGCGGTTTATCTCTGATTTTTTATGTCCTTGGGGGTCACCCTCCAGAATTTTTATTATATGCTTTTGCATTTTGCAGTATATGAAACCCTGGACTGCTGAACCTATAGGGACAGCAAGTAGAATAAGAGTTTCTTGGGGGTATTGTGGTGGTGGTGGTAGTGGGGGGTAAAAAGCAGGTGATGCCAAGGAATTCAGGAGGGAAAATGTTTTGAAATTGACTGTGGTAGCAATTTCACAATACTTCTTGGTATGACTGATAGATGGAATGAAATGATATCTGTATTAACTTCTAATAAAATGGCTTTTGGAAAAAAATATGAATTACTTAAATGGAATTAACATCTTCACGCAATAGCAACCTGTAAAGAGAGAAAATTCCTCACAAAAAAAGGAAATATCAAATGACTGGAAACTCAGAAATATATATAGTACTAGAAACACTTCCAAAGAAAGCTGACCCAACAAGTGCTGAAATTATGGGATGACATTATTAATATCACATGCAAGTAAACGTTTGATGAAGATCACTGAACAAAGCGTGACAGGGCGCTTGATTCAGGCCTGATTCAAAAGAGGACGTGGAACAAGGACTATCCTTGCTGATTTCGGAGGATGCCGGCTCAAAGCAGAGAGCACCAGAGGTACATTTACTCGTGTTTCATTGACTGTGCAAAGGCATTCGACTATGTGCATCATGGCAAACTGTGGATAGCCTTGAGAAGAATGGGAATTCTAGAGCACCTTATTGCACCTGGATCAAGAGGCAGTTGTATGAGCAGAACAAGGGAGCACTACATGGTTTAAATCACAAAAGGTGTGCATCAGGGTTTTACCCTTTGCCATGTATATTCAATCTGTATGCTCTACAAATAATCTGAGAAAGTGGGTCACATGACGAAGAATGTGAAATCAGGATTAGAGGAAAGCTTATTAACCACGGGCAATATTCAGATAAATACCACCTTATTTGCTGAAAGTGAGGAAGACTTGGAACGTTTGCTGATGAAGATCAAGGATTTTTGCCTTCAGGATCGATTGTATCTCAATGTAAAGAAAACCACAATTCTCATAACTAGAACAATAGGCAGCATCCGCTTGCATCTGCAATCAATGCTCATGGATGCAGGCATTAAGAGATCAAAAACTGTGTTGCATTAAGGTAAATCTTCTGCGCAAAACCTCTTCAAAGTGTTAAACAACAAGGAGGTTTCTTTGTTGCGTAAGGTGCACTTGACCCAAGCCATCATATTTTTACTTGGTTCTCGTGTGCATGTGGAAGTTGGATATTGAATAATGAAGACCAAAAAAGAATTCATGCATTTGAATGATGGTCTTGATGACCAATAGTGTAAGTACCACTGACTGCCTCAAAGCAAATTTCTTGGAAGAACGTCCAGAATTTTTCTTAGAGGCAAGTATGATGAAAACTTATGGCACGTATTTTGGACATGTTATCAAGAGATCAGTCCTTGGAGAAGGCCCTGAGAGTAGAGGGGCAATGAAAACGAGTAAAGCTTTTGATAAGACAGATTGACACACGACTGCAATCATGGCTTCAATCCTAACACTTGTGAGGATGGCTCAGGCCCAAGCAGGGTTGCTATGAGTTGAATCTACTCAATGACACTTAACAGCAACAACACACCACAACACAAAACAGAACACGTAGAACAAATCCACCATAGAGTCCATTTCAACTCATACAACCCTCGATAGGGTTTCTGGGCTGTCCATATTTATGGGAACACATGGCCTCGTCTTCCTCCCATGGTGTGGCTGGTGGGTTTGAACCACTGGTCTTTCCATTAGCAGTCCAACACTTGCCCAATAGCAACTGACCGTCAAACTGATTCCAATTCATAGTGACACTGTGGGACGAGGTAGAACTATAGGACCATCCCTGCACATTTCTGAGAGCAGAAAGCCTTGCATTTCTCCAGCGGAGCAGCTGGTGGTTTTGAGCTGCTGGTCTTGTTGTTGAGTCCAATGCATAACCACTAGAACACTTACAGGTCTCCTCACTGCTATGAACACGATAGTGGGAAGAAGGAAATAGAAAATATATAAGGCAGTACACACAGGAGCTATTCTAGAATTGAATAAGTTACTTTTAAAACTTATGGAGCCCCAGTGGCATGGTGTGTTTGCATTAAGCTGCTAACCATGAGGTTAGCAGTTCAAAAACACCAGCCCTCCCACTAGGGAAAGATGAGACTTTAACTTAAAGGGTCACAGTCTCTCAAACCAACAGGGGCTGATCTAACCCTGTCCTGTCGGGTTAGCCACAAGTGAGATTTAACTCAGTGGCAGTGATGTTGGATTGGGGGCATTTATTAAGACTAATAGAAGTAATTGGATTGATTATAAGCATTTTGAATTAGGAAATATAACTAATTCTAAAGACATTTTACTCATGTCAGTATGAAATACCCTTAAATTTCAGGCAGTTTGTACTAAAGCATGTGGACCATTCATTTAACGTAATACAAATTACTACTTATAGCAATCCTGGTGGTACTGTGGGCTCAGCATTGGTGGCTAATGGCAAGGTGAGTGGTTCAAAGCCATCAATTGCATTTCTGGAGAAAGGGGAAGTTAACAGTTCTTGTGAAGGCTTACACCTTTATAAGTCCAAAGGGCAGTTCGACTCGGTCCTATAGTGTTTCTGTGGGTCATCATTGACTGTCATACCCATATCAAAACTGTGATTTTCCTTTCTGTTCAAGTTCATTTTTGTGTGTGTTTTTCTCACCTGAATTTGAAACCATTAATTCAGTTTTTAATGTCAATAAGTAAATTGTTTCATAAATTGATGACATATTGAGTAAAATCACATTTGAAAATGTGTAACTTGCATTCTAGAGAAGGGCAAGCAAATGTATGCTAAAACAATTTGCAAAATAAATGAATGAATTAGGACTGACCTTTAATGAGCCAGAATGTTTTTTATATACTTGAAACATTTAAGTCTATGGCTTGCATCCTGCTCTTTATTTTTATTTTACTCCTGATCAAGTCGCTTGCTTTTTTAAATTTAGTTTTAGACTTCCACTAAATTCAGATCATTGTTTTATAAGAATGAAGTCACTTATGAAGCTTTTGCAATGTTTGGGCCTAGGTGTTACTTAATCAGTTCATCTCTTAAAATAAACTTTTGAAAAAAGTATGAATGATAAAGTAGCCTTTTCAGATAATAAAAAAGATTTATACAAGAGGAACGGCATTATTCCCTTGCATTAACCACCACAAGCTAACCATTTCTTTTAAGAGCATGGAAAACCAATTTCCCAGAGTCATTCACCAGGAAGAGGGGAATCAATCAAGAGCATAAATTTACATGAGGCATTCAGGTGCTCATAAAAACAGCTTAATATAATTAATTTTTGTGATGTGGAAACTCAAGATATGCCATTCCTAATCCACCAGGAAAACCTTTTTATATGTTTGGAATATTTTCCCACACAAGCAAATAAAATCTTATTTTAGACATCTTATAATTACAAAAAGCCAAAAGCAGTAATTAGGCATGCATATTTGATTTTCCAAAATGTTTATCTGCTTGATATCATGAACTATAAGATATTTTAAGATATGTCAGTTTTTAATGTGATTTTTATCATCTAAATTCATATTAACACTCTCTCAGGCCACTGTGTTTTATTTAAGGAATTGAGAGAACATGAATCCATTAGGCATAAGCCAAATGGTTGAAGTGGATACCAAAAATTGGAAGCAGATGTGCTCAAGTGTATAAATAGTACACTTCTTGGTTAATTTTGGAGAATTATAACCTATTAAAATGTACTAGGCATACATCCACGGATGGAGACTTAGTTCATAATGTCTACCATACTCAGTGCAATAGAACTTTAAAATTTTTAGTTTCTAAGTGGGATGAGAGAGGCAGAACATGAAAGGAGATCAAGAGTGATGCTATCACCCTTATCTCTTATCTTATTTATTTATTTATTTTAAACCTCTTTTTGTGCATTACATGACAGGTTACAGAAGAGATTATAGTTTTATCTTAAATAGTTCATACATATTCTGACTCGACTCATCCCTAGAAATGCCCTATGGTATCATCACCTATCTCCTTTCCTCCGCATTTCAGTCTTCCTTCTTTCCCAAGCCTCTGAACTTCATCCCTGAGTAAATGCTGCCTTTTGATCCTAAAAGGTTTATTATTCTAACATGGAATTACATTCAATTTCAGACCTGAGGGATAAAGGAGATAGTCTTGTTGTTTCCATCAGTCTCTCTCCAACCTTTAAGCCTTATATCATTTAAGATTTCGAGTGTTTTTCCACAATTTTCCCTACTCTATCCAAGATCTACTACTGTGATACTTTTCAGGCCATTGAGGAGTTATAGCTGGTCACCATCTAGTTCTTCTGGTCTCCATTGGACTAATTGTCTTCATGTGTTTGTTTTTTTGTCAATTTTCTTTCCTCTGGATGACTGTTTACAAGCTTTTAAGGCCCCACTTGGCTACTCACTAAAGTTGGGTGTAGAGCATTATCTTTATAAACTATGTTCTGGCAATGAGCCTTTAAGACCTGATTCCCCAAGCTCACAGACTCATTCCTTCAAAGTTTGTGGTTTTGCCTACGATTTTTCACAACTTTGTCTCCCTTATTCATGGATAAAATTTTATCAAATCTATCTGAGGTCGTTGTAAGTGTCATCAAGACAGCTCTGACCCAGAGTGACCCTATGAACAACAGAACAAAGCATTGCCAGGTCCTGCAGCATCCTCACAGTTGTTCCTACGCTGAGCCCATTGATACAGCCACTGTCAAATCAGCTCATCTAGGGCCTTCCTCTTTTCGCCATCCCTCCTTCTGCTTTGCCAAACACAGTGTCCTTCTCCAGGGACTGGTCTCTCCTGACAATATGTCCAAAGTATGGAAGACAAAGTCTTGCCATCCTTGTCTCTCAGGAGCACTCCGGCCTTACTTCTGATACAGATCGGTTTGTCCTTTAGCAGCGGATTCAGTTTTCTCCTCCAGCACCATAATTCAAATGCATCAATTCTTCCACATTCTTCCTGATTCAGTTTCTAACTTTCACATGCATATGAGGCAATGGAGGATTCCGTGGCTTGGGTCAGGCGCACCTTAGTCCTCAAAGTAATGTCTTTGCTGTTCAGTACTCTGAAGAGGTCTTGTGCTGCAGATTTACTTACTGAAATTTTTCTTGATCTCTTGACTGCTTCTTCCATGAGCATTGATTATAGATCCAAGTAAGATAACAGCCATTAACAACTTCAGACGTTTCCTATTTATTATACTGTTACCTACTGGTTCAGTTGTGAGGGTATAGGTTTTCCTCAGAATGGCTTATAATCCATACTGAAGGCTGAAATTCTTGATCTTCATCAGCAAGTGCTTTAAGTCCTCTTCATGTTCAGCATGTAAGGTTGTGTCATCTGCACACTGCTGGTTGTTAACAAACCTCCCTCTTCTTCATATAATGCAGCTTCTCTGATGGTTTCCTCAGCATATACATTGAACAAGTATGTTGAGAAGACACATACACAACCCTGTTACATTCTTTTCCCAGTTTTAAAACATACAATAATCCCTTGTGCTGTTCACACAACTTCCTTTGATCCACGTATAAGTTCTAAATGAGAACAATGAAGCATTCTGGAATTTCCATTTCTCTCATGGTTATACACAGTTTATTATGGCCCGCACAATCGAATGCCTTTGCATGGTTCATGAAACACAAGTAAACATGTTTCTGCTTTGAGCCACATTCCAGCTGACCTCAGCCATGACATCTCTTCTTCCACATCATCTTCTGAATCCAGCCTGAACTCCTGCCAGCTCCCTACCAATGGACTGCTGCAACCGTGGTTGCATGAGGTTCAGCAAAATTGGGCATGTGTGTGATATCAATGACATCGTGTAACAGTTTGAGCATTCAGTGGGGTCACCTTCCTTTGGAATGGGCACAACTATGGGTCTCTTATAGTCAGTTGGCCAGGCTGTTGTCTTCCAAACCCCCTGACATAGATGAGTGAGTGCTTCTAGTGCATCTTCAGTTTTCTGAAACCTTTCAATGGGTAATCTGTCAATTCCTGGAATCTTGCTCTGGCTAATGCATTCAGTGAAGTTTGAACGACTTCCTTCAGCACGCTTGGTTCTTGCTCATATACTTCCTCCTGAAATGGTGGACTATGGCTAAGTGTTGTTGTTGTTGCTGTTGTTCTGGTACAGTGTATTCTTTCCATCTTCTGTGTAAGTCTCTCTATCTTTTATTGATAATTCTGCTATAACTCAATATTTTGCCTATAGAATCTTTCAAAATTTCTACCCAAGGTTTGAATTTTTCTTGAGTTCTTTGTTTCAAATAATTCTGAGTGTGTTATTCCCTTTTGGTTTTCTAGTTCTAGGTCCTTGAACATTTTGTTATAATATTTGGCTTTGCCTTCCGGAGCTGCCCTATGAAATTTTCTCTTCGGCTCCCTGGCTTCATCTTTTCTTCCATTTGCTTTAGCAACTCAACAATTAACAGCAAATTCCAGAGTCTCTTCTGACATCCACTCTGATCTTTTTTCCTTTCCTATCTTGTGAATCGCCTTTTGCTTTCTTCATGAACGATGGTCTTGATGTCCTCCCAGAGCTCATCAGGTCTTCTGTCATTGGTGTTCAGTACAGCAAATCTGTTCTTGAGAATGTCTCAAAATTCAGGTGGGATTGCCCCAAGGTCATTTCGGCTCCTGTGGATTTGTTTTAGTTTCTTCAGCTTTCTCTTGAATTTCCATATGAAATTTTTCCATTTGAAATGGGTACAGATATGTATTTCTTCCCATTCATTGGCCACATAGTTGCCATTTAATTTCCTGGCATTGACAAGTGAGTGCTTCTAGTGCTTCTTCAGTTGGTGAAACATTTCCATTTGTGTTCTGTCCAAGCCTGGGGATGTGTTTTTGGCTAATGTTTTCAGACAGTTTCAACTCTTTCCCTCAAGATCACTAGTTCTTGCGCATATGCACCCTCCTGAAATGGTGGTGCCCACTTGTTCTTTGAGGTGCGGTGGCTGTCACCTTTCGTCTTCCCTGGTGCCTCCTACAGTATTGAATACTTTGCCCATAGAATATTTCAATGTTACAATTCTAAGCTTGAATTTTTTCTTGAGTTTGTTCAGTTTAATATCGGCTGTGTGCACTTCCTTGTTGGTTTTCTAACTCTTGTGCAAAGGCCTGGATTTAGAAAAAATGAAGACATCAGTGTAATATAGAGGAAAATAGCACTCCATTATAGTTCCAGATTGTTGTTATTTTTAGATAATCAACACTAACATCAAGCACATTACATCTTGTTCATTTTTATTTGATTGATGAATAGAAGACATTTCCATTGAGAAGGCATATGATGTTGCCTCACTGCACAATTTCCCAAGGCTCTCCAATTGATGTGAAAACAGTGTTATTAATTATAGATGTGTGAGGACACATTTCACAATGGGGAACCCCCCTCCACAGTGGTTTGATTTTGGTTCTTAGGGACATGTCCTTCTGTTTACATTAATGCTGGTTTCTTATCCCATGGACATCCAAAGACCCACTATCCTGTGTCACATAAAATGAGACTTTTCTCAAAATGGATTTAGGCTGATATTCCAAATCTTTCGATACTATATTAAATAATTCATTTTATCTTGATTAAATGCATTTATGACAGTCATCCATCTTTCCTTTCTTTTCTTCCAGTGCTAAAATAAACACGTAGGTGGTACAAATGGACCAAAAATAAGCAAGTGATAAGAATGACACTATGTCAGAAAAACTAATGAAAGAAATGAAATCTTCAAACTACAATCCACAAACATAATTGTAGTACTTTTTAGATAATAACTTGCCTTCTCAGTCTTTTTTTGCTTGTGACACTTCCGCTGGCTTAGGGGAAACTATTGGCTTCAACCGGGCACCAAGAGTGGCTTTCCAGCAGGTCCGTTTTTTGTTTTATAAATCATTTTATTGGGGGCTAGTACAAATCTTATTGCAATCCACACATACATCAATTATACGTCAAGCACATTTGGACATTTGTTGCTCTCATCATTCTAAAAACATTTGCTTTCTACTTGAGCCCTTGGTATGAGTTCCTCATTTTCCCCCTTCCCTCCCCACTCATCCCTCCCTCATGAACCTTTGATAATTTATAAATTATTGTTATTTTGTCATATCTTACACTGTCTGATGTCCCCCTTCAACCATTTTTCTGTTGTCCGTCCCCCAGGGAGGAGGATATATGTGGATTCCTATAATCGGCTCCCCTTTCTACCCCGCCTTCCCTCCTCGCTTTATGAAAATCCATGACAACAATATTAGCACATTCATAACAATTTACAGTGCACCTTAAAAAGCACATCATTTCATTTGACTTCTCACTTTCTGTAGTAGCTGGAATAGGAAATAGCATTATCGTGCACATTGTCTATGTGTGAAAACTATGGTTGTCTGGTCATTGGCAAAGATGACACTCATTCTTTGACCAAGAGCTATTTTTCCCATCATACTGCACAGCAGGCCTTTCACACCACAAGCAAAATACATGTCGAACATTTCATAAGTTAGTTAGAATTATAAAACATGAGATCAAAGATTCAAAGATGATTCTTGGGGGCACTATGGGCTTAGGTATTTGATTCTTAGGCACAATCTTGTTGATTTAAGCCCCCCTAGCCCCCTCACAGGAAAAAAATATATCATCATCTGTTCCCACAAAGAGTTAAAGTCTCAGAAACCTTATCTAGTTTAACTGGAGTCACAATGGATTTAATGGCAGTGGGTTTTGTTGTGTATTTTAGATATTTGAATATTAGCACTTGATTTGTTATCTGAGAATCAAAGGGTTGTCCTAATAGTCATAGTTCTTTGTGCTGAGTCTGTGATTATGGAATCATAGCAGACTGATATACTTTGCCTTCTGTAGCAAATTCCTTAATCTCATGACTGCCTCATCTATACTCAGAAAAATAAATTTCTCCATAGAGCACAAAGGGGAGGAGGTCTCAAAGATTTCCTTTTCCACCTTCAGTGTCAGGCAACTCATGTATAACACAGAAAACTATCAAAATATGATCAGTTCTTCATGTGGCAATGGTCAGAGCATTCTCTGTCTCCCATTGTCATTTATTCAACACTTGTTACTCTGCTCTCTCCAATAGGGGAGAACCTTTTGTCGTAGAATTTACAACAGAAGGGCGTGGCCGCTCTTT
Organism: Tenrec ecaudatus; assembly: GCF_050624435.1. NCBI lineage: Eukaryota > Metazoa > Chordata > Mammalia > Afrosoricida > Tenrecidae > Tenrec > Tenrec ecaudatus. Next base: position 114,206,814 of record NC_134532.1, read on the forward strand.
GCTTTTTTGCTACAGATGTGCTTTTGTCTGTTTTATTTCCATAGAGAAAGGTGAAGCCCCAAAACCCCTTTGGAGTAGTGAACACAGTGATGAGAATGGCCAGCATTCAGTGCTGGTTACCCTGGTAACATAATTTCTAAACCTTTTACTAACATCTGGGGTTCTTAAACTTAACAGCTGGTTGTTCACCTGGTGGGGGTGGAGTGGGGGCTGAATGAGGAGTTGAACCGCAAACAAGAATGCCACAAAGTAAAGGTGGTTACCTCGGAAGAACACCACAACGAACTAAGAGATGGCAGGAAGTTAGACGCAACTTGAAATGTCAGAGAAATATATCAGAGATTAAAAACTACATATTGGTGTGGGAGGGCAATAAAAAACTATATAATAAAAAAGAGTGCATGTTGCCCCCTCCCAAAAAGATTATATGTTTAAGTGTCACATTCTTTCTTAGAAGCAAATGGATAAGCATATGTTGGGAAGATAAGGAATCAGGACACAATTTGGGGGAATGTAGACTAACCCACAGTCTTTTGGTCTCTCAACAAATTCAAACAGAAATACCAGTCCAGTTAAACTTCTGAGTAAGGTGCCTGAAGATTACAAAATGTTCAGACCTGTCCTTGGAAGTGGTTAATGGTCTTCACATTTAAGAAATTGAAGTCTTTATTTTAATTAAAACATATTTTGAACATGTTTTTGCTTTATGACCAACTAAATACTTACTGCATTGTTTACTTAATGCAAATAAGGATGGTATCAACATTGCGATTTATATTGAAAGGAATAAGGCCCAACTGTTCACCAAAATCTTGTCAGAAAAGTATAGTGAATGTTTTTGAACTTTAATACTTTATTTTGAGGAATTAATTTAATTCCTATGTTCTTTTCTTCCTTTCTTTTTCTTTAAGTCATGTCATACTTTCTACTGGTGATACGAAAATATCTAAACAAGAAATATGTTCATTCCTAAAAGTAAGAAAGAAACAATCACATAAGAGAAACAAAATCACTAAATGAATAGGACTATGAATCTTATTCTAAAATGATTCACTAAGTCATAGCAGAAACACTGGGTAGAAACAGAGGGAGAATCTGATTTTCTCTTGGTATTAGGGAAAGCAACTGAGTGTCTACTTTTCCAAAATAGAATGGATACCTGGGACATGATTTCATCACTTGGGCCACACCTGGATGGCCTCACATCAAGAATTCTGAGTAAAGCCATGTTGAATGAAATATCTGCTCAACTCACATCCAAATATCAGATTTTACAGCTTGTGGTTTCAAGTCAACGTCAATTCTTACTCACAGCAACTCTGTAAGACCGGGTGGAACTATTCCACAGAGTTTCTGAGAGTATAAATCTTTATGGAAGTTGACTCTTCATCTTTCTCTGTAGGAGCTGCTGGTGGGTTCAAACTACTGACCTTGCTGTTAGCTGCACAACGTTTTGCACACTGTGCCATCAGGCTCCTAGTTTAATCAACATAGCTTATCAAAATTGCTTTCAAATATATTTTTCTTAAAGAAAAACAAAAAGTAAATAATTGTATGATTTTCACTTTATTGTTGAGAGCTACATGGATTTGAGGAATAATTTGAAATTTTAGGAACTCTGAAAATTAAAAGGAATAACTATATTTCTTGATTTTCACCACTTAAAATTATTTTCTGATGATTTTCCATTTTTGCTTAAGAAAATAAAACGTGGAAGATAGAGATTAAAGTGCTGTGAAGGCTGTGTGCCTCCCTGCACAGTACTGTCCTCCACGGACCAGTCACAAGGCTTTGCAGATCTGCTTGGGAACTCTTCAAAATACAGGTAGCTCTGAGCTATGTCCCAACAACTACATCTTAATGTAGGCAGACTACCTTAGGGTTTTTGTTTTCTTTCATCAGTATCTTTATATATGCGTTCTTTATTTGTGTACAGGGGTTGGAAACATTACACATAAGCAAAGGAATCAAATTTAATATTAAATATAGTACACATTATTAATGGTAGATAAGATGTAGATGGGGTGGGGCACAATACAGTTGGTCATAACTTGCATACAGCATGTCAAGGACTTCAAATTCAGTATCTTAAATTTTCATCTTGTTTAGAAAATTTTAAAAGAGAAATAGGAATGACATTAGGAAGTAGTGGTTTTGATTGAACTTAAATTAGTATAAATGTATATATGTGGTATTTCAAATACCTGAACACACTCAGCTGAATCTCTTAGGCATGCCTTGGGAATTGTCTGGAATCTCAAGAGACAAGTTAGAGTTGTCTATTTCATACAGAGAAATATCTGTATAAGATTTCAGAAACCACAGAACTGGATAAAATGATGAAATAATCTGTAGGGAAACAAGAAGTCTTAGGTTATGATGTGAAGAATTTTCTTACTAGGTTAGAAATCACAGGACAAGCAAATAGCTAAGAAAAAGGGAAAATCCAGAATGTGTGGTAGAAGCGGAGGGGAAAATGATTGACCAAAATGAATTCCTGCAGAAGCAATAAAGCAACACAAATAAGAAACCCTTTGAACTTAGCTAATAGAAAATTAAAGATGACTAAGTGAGGTAGTTAAAGTTTATTGTGCCAACCTGGCTGATAAACACATGTGGGGTTAATTGAAGGGTGGAGAGATAAATGGCTCACTGAGACTTGCCTTTCTAGTTCTCATGTCTCTTGCTTTCTGATGGGTGCAGGTGCCTTAGCTAGTTCCCTGCATCAGCCGGCCAGGCTCACTTTCTGCAAGACATCCCTGAGGAGAAGCCACATGGACCTACCCTGATGCAGTCCTGGGTAATGGAGACCCCTGCCAGCTCTGAGATGCTTGCACGCTCACTGATTTGGCTTTCCTTTTGTGGTCGGTGTCATTGTGTGTCTTTTGTGAGATGGAGGAGGACTTTGTGGATTGGTGTAGGAAATATGCGCTAATGTTGGACTTGTGGGCTTGGGATGTTTTCTTGATGTGCACTTACCCTTTATACAAAACTCTCTCTTATACATATGAGTTTCTGTGGATTTGTTTCTCTAATGTACCCAGACTAACACAATAAGTAATAAATTGCATGCATTGCTATGATCAAATTTGGGTTTAAATGATAAATTAAGGAGTAAATTGGTGGCAAAAGAGGAATTTATTGAGATACGAGAAAATGAGCATAGGTAGGGACAGTTTTACTAGATAAAGGGTTTTTTCCAGGGGAAAAATTGCTTGTAGATGGAAGAAAAAGAATCTCAATCTAGCTCAACCCTCATACGCGAAAGTCAGGAAAAAAGAAAATTGCTTAGATAGTGAAGAAATTTATACAAGAGAAAGGGGGAAATAATGGAAAGAGTAAAAATGTATATAATATAAAATATATAGATCAGTTGGGAGAGAAAGACTTTTTTTGCTGATTTTGCAAATATGTATGTATCCATCCATTCCCTCGATATCTACTCAGTGTCATATCTTACATAGTGCTAGTATTGGCGATATAGTCATAAAAATTCTATCTTCATGGTGCTCAAATATTAGGGAGGAAAGATAGAAAGTAAACATTAAAAATATATAGCCTAGATTAAACATAAAACTTTCCTCTAGTTCTTTAATGTTTTCTCCCTGCCCACTCTCATGACCCTACCTTACAAATACAGCTAGACCAGAGCATGTACATGATGGGTACCACTAAGAGCTGGAAACACAGTGAATCCAAGACAGATAAACCTCTAATGAGAGTAGTGAAACCAGGAGGGGAAGGGGAAGGTGGGGGAGAAAGGGTGAACCAATCACAATGATCTACATACAGCACTCTCGTAGGGGGACAGAAAAAAGAAAAGTGGGTGAAGGGAGACATCAGTCAGTGTAAGACATGAAATAATAATAGTAATAATAATTTATAAGTTATCAAGGGTTCATGAGGGAGGGAGACTAAAAAATGAGAAGCTCAAGCAGAAAGAAAATGCTTTGAGAATGATGATGGCAGCAAATGTACAAATGTGCTTGACACAATGGATGCATGTATGGATTGTGATAAGAGCTGTACAAGTCCCCAATAAAATGTTTTTTAAAGAATAAACTTATAGTACAAAAAATACATATAGCCTATTAGATTAGCTCCTGAGACATACTATGTGCTGTTGTTTGTTAGCAGGTGGCATCTACTCCATTCTGACTCACAGCAGACAACCATGGATTCATATATGTGTATAAGAAAGAGATTTATATATAAGAGCAATTGAACATTGAGAAAACATTCCAACCCAGTTGCAGTCTAAAGTCATAAGTCCGGTATTAACCCATATGTCCAACACCAATCCATAAAGTCCTCTTCAGAGTCATGAAACACATGGAATGATGCCAAATGCAGAACGATCATAGGCCAGTGGCTGCAAAGTTAGTGGTGGTAGAAGCATCTCAGCGTTGGCAGGGGTCTCCATGTGGCCATTCCGGTTCCCAGGGCTGCATCATGGTAGCTCCATGTGGCATCTCCTCAGGGCTGCCTCACAGGAAGTCAGCCTTGTCAGTAGAGAGTCTCCAAGGGAGTGAACTGAGAGAGATAGTGTCTCTCGATTCCAAGAAGGAATCACCAGATTTCCCAGAATTCTAAGGAGAAGGCCATTCCCACACAGAGGTAGCATTGGCTGTCTCCTGATTGACAGCCTAGACTCAACCCCTACACTCTTAATCCTTAAATTGACACCGTAGGAGGTGACTATCCCAATCCCCAAAAACATTGGAGCTATGCTTCTCCGGAGACACATCTGTTTGCTCTTCTGGCAGGTCCTGGGACTTTCAATAGTCTTGGTCAATACATAATCCAATTGCATGAATTCTTCTGCTATCTCCCTTATTCATTATCCAGCTTTCATATGCATAAGAGGTGATTGAAAATACCATACCTTGGGTCAGGTGCCCCTTCGTCCTCAAAGTAGCACCTTTGCTCTTTCACACTTAAAAGAGGTTTTACAGCAGATTTACTCAATGAAACACATCCTTTGATCTCCTGGCTGATGCTTCCATGACTACAGATTGTGGATACAAGCCAAATGAAATATTGACCACTCCAGTCTTTCTCAGTTTTTCATGATGTTACCTCTTGGTCCAGTTGTGAGGATTTTGTTTTTCTTTATACTGGGTTGCAATCCACACTGAAGTCTGCAGTCTTTGAATTTCATCAGCAAGTGTTTCAAGTCCTCCTTGCTCTCAGCAAGCAAAGATGTGTTATTTGCATATTCTAGATTGTTCATAAGCCTTCTGATCTTGACTCCACATTTGTCTTTCATGTCATCCAGTTTCCCTGGTTATTTGCTCATTGTATAAATTGAGTAAATATGGCTAAAGGATACAACCTTGATGCATACTTTTCCTGATTTTAAATCACATCTGAAAAAGCAAAACTCACTGCTATTGAGTCATTGCTGACTCATAGTAATCCCCTGTGGGTTTCCAAGACTGTAACTGTTTATCGGAATAGAAAACTCAGTCTTTCTCTTCCAGAACTGTTGGTAGTTTTGACCTGCTGACCATGGGGATCGCAGGCCAAAGTATAACCATTACACCATGAAACCTCCTTTAAATTGAATAGCATGCCCTTTTTGTCCTCACGACTACCTCTTGATCCATGCACAGGTTCGGTAAGAATTTGAAAAAGTGTTCTGAAATTCCCACTCTTCATAATATTATCCCTCGTTTGTTAGGATACACGGTCCAGTGTGTTTATATAGTCAATAAAACAGAAGTAAAGATCTTCCTGATATTTTCCTGCTTTCAGCCCAGATTCATGTGACATCCACCATGATAGTATCATTTCAGTTCCCTTTTTGGATCTGGCTTGGATTTTTGGCAGCTTTTTGTCAATGTACTACTGAAACCAATTTTCAATGATCTTCTCCAGAAGTTTACTTGCATGTGATATTGAAGCTATTGGTTAATAATTTTCTGCATTTGAGTCATCTTTCTTGGGCATCGGCACAGAGATGGATCTCCTCCAGTTAGGTGGCCAGATAGTCATCTTCAAAATTTCTTGGCATACAAGAGTGGGGCTTCATCAACCTGTTGAAACATTTCATTTGGTATTTCATTAATTCCTGGAGTTTTGTTTCTCACCAGTACCTACAATGAAGCTGGCACTTCTTTCTTAAATACCACAAGTTCTTGATCATATGATACCTTTTCAAATGGTTGAAAGTTGGCCAATTCTTTTTGGCATAGTGACTGTGTGTTCCTTTCCCTTTTAAAGCTTCCTGCACCATTCAACATTTTGTTCACCGAATACCTAAGTCTTACAATGCATGACTTTTTTCTTTCAGCTTGAGATATGTTGAGCATTTTGGGGATTTATAATTCCATGTCATTGCAGATTATATTACAGTGCTTCACTTTATCTTCTAGAACAGGTTTTGGAAATTTTCTTTTCAGCATTCTTCTGTCATTTTCCCATTTGCTTTAGATAATCTACTTTTAAGATCAAGTTTCAGTGTCTTTTGCCATCCACTTTGGTCTTTTTCCCCTGATTTTTAATGATGCTTTCTTAATGTATGATACTCTTTAAAAAATCATTTTATTGGTTGCTCATACAACTCACCACAATCCCTATATACATCCACTTTGTCAAGCACATTTGTACTTTGTTGCCATCATCATTCTCAAAACATTTGCTTTCTACTTGAGCCCTTGGTATCAGCTCTCATTTTCCCTTCCCTCCCCACCCCTCTCCCTCACGAACCCTTGATAATGTATAAATTATTATTATTGTTTTGTCATGTCTTACATTGTCCGACATCTCCTTTCACCCACTTATCTGTTGTCCATCCCCCAGGGAGGTGGTTATATGTAGATCCCTGTAATTGGTTCCCCCTTACTACCCCACCTTCCCTCCACCCTCTTGTATTGCCACTCTCACCACTGGTACTGAGGGGTTCATCTGTCCTGGATTTCCTGTGTTTCCACTTCCTATCTGTACCAGTGTACATTCTCTGGTTTAACCAGATTTGTAAGGTAGAATTGAGATCATGATAATGTGGGGGAGGGGAGGATACATTAAAGAACTAGAAGAAAGTTGTATGTTTCATTGTTGCTACACTGCACTCTGACTGACTCATCTCTTCTTGTGACCCTTCTGTAAGGGCATGTCCAGTTGCATACAGATAGGTTTTGGATTCCCACTCCACACTCTTCCTCATTCATTCATAATGATATATTTTTTTATTCTTTGATGCCTCATATCTAATCCCATCGACATCTCATGTGGGCTTTTTTGCTTCTGAGCTAGATGGCCACTTGTTTATCTTCAAGACTTTAAGACCCCATATGCTGTATACTTTGATAGCTGGACACCATCAGCCTTCTTCACCACATTTGCTTATGCACCTGCTCTGTCTTCAGCAATCCTGTCAGGAAGGTGAGCATCATGCAATGCCAGTTTACTAGATTTTGGTGTTTTCAGTAGTTGTTCTCACTGCCTGGTGTGGTCTTTCTCAAAGAGCTGTATGGCTCATGCTGACATATATGCTCAAATGTCACCTTACTGTACTCAGCGATACCCAACTGACACCCCACTCTACCACTTCCCTTTCCCTGATTCTGATTTACTGTTCTCTCACCCTCTTCTGTCAATTTGTCACACTGTGGTGGCTTACATGTAACTATGTAAGGAAAGTATGCCACTGGTGTTCCACATGCCAGGAAGGTCGCCTACAGTGACGTTTCAGTAGAGCTTCCACACGATAAAACAGACCATGACTACTCAGTCCCCTGGGATGGATTAGCTAATGAAATATTCGTGCACAACAGCAAGAAACTGTCAACTATAGTGCTAGTAGATGAGCCCATCGGGTAGGAAGGTCCTCAAAATATAATTTGGGAAGAGTTGCCTTCTCAAAGTGGAGTTGTCCATAATCATGCGACTGAAGTAAAGCTGCCAGGAATTCCATTGCTGTGTGGTACAACCCAAAATTCATTAATCATCAAAATGTGGCATGAATCTTAGAAGACTGGAAGTGTGTGTACAGCAATAATGAAAGGAGACCAGCGTGGCTACAGCAGGGTGATGCTGGGTAAGGTAGCGAGGAAGAAGTAGAGGAAGCCATCGTGTCAAACAGAAGAGGCTCAGGCTTTCATACTGCATGAAATGGGAAACAATTGGCCAATTTTAGAAAGTAAAATGACACTGTTGGGCTTCCATTTCATTTGGGTCCATAATAGCTCCTTTATTGGAAAATGGCGTAGGAAAATGCAAGAATCGAAGGACAGAGATTGAAAGATTGGAGCCAAATGGTAGCAGTGCAAATAGGGAGAAGGGCTTGACCTCTAAAATCGCCTGGAAGCTAGAGCGCATTGTGTTTGCCGACAGAATTGAAGTTAGGTGTGAAAGAACAAATTAAGAATGGCAAGCCTGAGCAACTGCCTCTGTGGATTTGTACTTGCTGAGCTGGGAAATCCTGCTGGGAACACATAGAGTATAATTTGTAACAATTTGTAAAGATCATCAAGTGATCATTACTACCTTCACTGATTGCAATGGAACATAGTTACTATACAATCCAGGTGAAATCAAAATTTTAATTAGAAAAAAACGTTTTTGTTTTCTACAACCCAGGTGAAATCAAATTTTTAATTAAAAAAACATAAGGCATATTTCAAAATGCCCACAAACCTTCACATTCGGGTCATTGTTTGTAGTGCACTTAACAAAGAGCTTGGTACATAGTAAACAATAAATATCATCTACGATTAGAATTGTCTTCAAATTCCAGGCTGGATTAATGATACTGGTGCTTTTTCATATTTGTCAAATGTTCTGTCTCTAGATGGAAACACAATAAAATGAGGTCATGTGATACTATTTCTGTAATGTAAAACAAAAGCAGATTAATAAAACGTGCCAAATGGGGATATGGTAACTTTGTTATACAAAGTGCAACAGTTAGCTTCCTAAGAACAAAGCAACGGTCTCTTTTTAAAACGAATTGTCTTTGGTCTATAGCTGGGAAAGGAGAAGGCTCCAGAGCTTACTGATGGCCAAACAGGATTTGAACCTAGAACTCTTCCAGACCAGAGCTACTTTGGCCATAAAATCGTTTCTCTTGTGTGAGCCCCCAAAACTACTTGTACTAAAATTCCTGGTTAGTGTGAGCCATGAGTTTATACTCACAAGAGTGACAAGGCCATACCTTCACGTGTGCCTGCGTTTGATAGACAAGCCGAGAAGAAACCGAAGTCATAGCAGAATGGCCACGGCTGTCATCTCTTCACCTAAAGCTGAAACGGAGTCAAACAGCCACCCATGCATGGAGCCGAGAGGTAGAAACGTGTGAGTAATTTGCGTCACCTGGCATCACAGGCTCCGCAGGTGTTTATACAATGTTCCCTTGCCTGGTAAATGGTTCCGGGTGTTGCTGTTAGTTCCCGAGTCACTGCGCAAAGAAAGAAGGCTCAGACATCAAAGAAGAAGCAACGATGAAAGGTTCCCAGCACTTTAGACAAAGGCCCGCCTGCTCTCTTACAAGGAGCCTCCCGACCCAACCTCAAGCTAAGTGACCAGGAGGGGGCACACATGGTGCTCCCAGATCTGCTGGGCAGATGCTGGACTCTAGCTTACCAGCTGTCATCTAGACACATGTAGACACACAGACAGACGAGGGTCCAAAGAAAATGCTTTGGGATTGTTGCTGAAACATTGGCGACCACTCCTGCACTGTCTAGATTCCTGGAAAGGAGGGATGGGATGTTCTTGGCTGTGTTGTCATTGGTTATAAAAAGATCTTGTAGGACCAGTGGACTAGGAAACTGGCATCATATTTGCGACTGAAGAATAACCCATTTGTTAAAATATATGTATGCCATGCAAATTACATAGATTGCTTTGTAATCATGTGGTTGGAATTTCTATGTAAAAGGAGCCCTCTTCAGGAAGTCTGGCAATGCAACGGTTAAATTCATTACTTTGCTGCTTGCCAAAGGATTGGCCTTTGGGCAACACCTAGAAGCTTTACTAGAGAAAGACCTAGCTATCTGTACCCATGAGATGTCCTTTATTGAGCAGCCCTATTTTTTCACATGGGGTTCCCCTGAGTCAAAATTGCCTGGAAGACACATGCTTAAGCTCATTGTTCTAGCTGCGGTGTCAATGAATCTCTGATGGATTCTCTCTCTCTCTCTTTCCCCCTAACCCTCTGCACACACAAGATCCTCCCCCAAGTCCTACTCTCTCCTGAGCGAAAGCATCTGAGATGTCTTGCCAGCCTCACTTCCAAAGAGAATTCTGGCGGTACTGATGCAGATTTATTTCTTTTTCTGGCAGTCCCTAATCTAGTCAATGTTCTTTGTGAACACCGTCATTCAAAGGCACCCATTCTTCTTCCATCTGTCTAATCATTGTCCAACTTTCACATGTACACGAGGTGCTTAAAGATGCCAGAACATGGGTCAGGAGCACCTTGGACTTCACCGTGAGAGCTTTGCTTGTAACACTTTGAAGAAATCCTCTGTAACTGATTTGCTCAATGTAATATGCCCCAGGAGGCCTTGCTGTGTCCTTTGGCATTGCTTGGGAATTGAAGCAAACAGGGATCCTTGGTAAGATCAGCCTTTTCTCCGTTTTTTGTGCTGTCACATATTGTTGAGTCGTGAGGGTGCATGTTTTCTCTGTGTTGACCTGTGATCCATAAATTCCTTCAGGCTTCTTTACTATCCGGAAGCCAGGTTTTGCCGTCTATAGATCACGGGGATGAATCTTTTTCCAGTCCTGATGTTGTATCCTCCTCCTGTAGGCTAGCTCTTCAGATTACTTGCACAGCATGCAACTTAAAAAAGTATGGCAAGGGGATTCTACCCTGATGCACACTTTTCTTGATTTTAAAACTATGCAATATTCTTTTTTTTAACAACTGCCTCTTAGTGTATTCTGTATGAGCACAAGTAAGCGTTCTCAAGTTTTCCTGCTTTTAAATCCTTATCAAACTAATTTCCCTGTTGTTGATTACAACTCATAGCATCTTGGTGAATCAGAGTCTAAATGTTCTGCAGACATTTTGTGGCTAGAAGTCTATTAAAATCAGATTCTCGCACTTTTTCTTCATAGAAAGGCGGGGGTTCAAAGCATCGACTTTTCACGTTAGCAGCTGCATAATTGACCCTTGTGCCCCCTGTACTCTGTTCTACTACTTGTTCCAACTCCTAGCGCCCCTATGTCCAACAGACAGAAGTACGCCTTCCTACACCATCCTCACAGCGTTCTTGTTTGAGCCCATTGCAGCTACCATGGTGCCCATCGGTCTTGTTGAGGGCCTTGCTCTTTGTCACTGCCCCTGCTTGATAACCTGGCCAAAGTACCTGAGACAAAGCCTCACCAGCCATGCCTCCAAGGACTGTTCTGGCTGTAATTCTTCCAAGCCGATTGTTTATTCTTTCGGCCATCCGTGGATCTTTGAATATTCTTCCCCAGAACCATAATTCAAATGAACAGTCTTCTTCTTCAGTGTTCCTAAATTAAGGTCCAGCGTTCCCATGCATATGAAGCCATTGAAAATAACATGGCTTGTAGCCAGCCAACCTTCATCTTTAAAGTAATGTCCTTGCTTTGAACACTTGTAAGGGGGCCTATGCAGCAGATTTACCTAATGCAATGCAGCATTAGCTTTCTTGCCTGCGGCTTCCAAGGATGGAGGATCCAAGCAAGACAAAATAGTCAACAACTTCAACCTCCTCTCCAGCTGTGAGGATTTTGATTTTCTCGACATTGGGTTATCATCCACAGTGAAGATTGCCATCCTTGGTCTTCAGTTGTGTCGCCTGCATATTTCAGGGAGCGAAGAAGCCCTCCTCCAATCTTAATGCCGCATTCTTTTTCACGTAATGCAGTTTCCTTGATGATTTGCTCCGCATATCAATTGAATAAGTGTGGTGAGGGGATCCACCCTCACTCACACATTTTCAGATTATAAACTATCCAGTATTCCTTTGTTCTGTTCTGCCTCTTGACCCATGGATGAGTTCTACATGAGCACTATGAGGTGTTCTGGAATCCTTCTTCTCAAGGTTGCCCATAGTTTGTTGCGATCCACCCTATCAAGTACCTTTGCATTGTCAATAAAACGCAGTAAACATTATTTTAATATTCCCTGCTTTGAGCCAAGATCCATCTGACAGCACCAATGATATCCTTTGTTCCACGTCCTCTTTTGAATCTTGCCTGACTCTCTGGTGGCTCCCTGTGGTTGCATGATATTCTGCCAATCTTATGAGCATGTGACAGTATTAATATTGTTATATAATTTGAAAAAGTTTTCTTGGGTCATTTTTCTTTGGAATGGGTACAAATCTGGATCTTTTCTAGTCAGTTGGCCAAGGAGATACCTTCTAAATGTTCTGGCCTAAACCAATGAGTGCTTCCCATGCTTCATCAGCTTGTCGGAACATTTCAATTGGTAATTCATCATTCCCAGAGCCTTGTTTTTGGCTAAAGCTTTCAGTGCACCTTGAACTTCTTCCTTCAGTACCATTGGTTGTTGTTCATATGCTACAGTTTGAAAGGATTGAACGTTGGCTAGTTGTTTTCGCTATGGTGAGTCTGTATTCTCTCCTTCTCCTTTTGACACTTCCTGCGTCATTGAAAATGTTGCCCATGGAAACTTTCAGAACTGCAACTCAAGGCTTCATTTCTTTCTTGAATTCTTGCAGTTTAAGATTTGCTAAGTGCCATCTTCCTTTTTGCTTTTCTAACTCAAGGTCTTGAGTTAGACATTTCATTATATTTTACTTTGTCTGCTAGAGTTTCCCTTTGAAATTTTCTGTTCAGTTATTTAATTTCATCATTTCTTCCATTTGCCTCACCTGCTCTAAGATTAAGAGCAAAATTCATAGTCTCTTCTGACATCCACTTTGATCTTTTCTTTCAATCATGCCTCTGTAAATTCTTGCTTTTTGGTATTCTTGATGGCATTCCACAGCTCATCAGGTATCTTGTCATTAGTGTTCAATGCATGAAATATCCTCTTGGGATGCTCTCCACATTTGATTGCGGTAGACTCAGTGTCATGTTTCGACTCTTGTGGGCTTGTTTTTTCCCTCAGCTTCATCCTGAATGTATGCACGAGCAATTGGTGGTCTGGTCCATGGTTAGCCTCTGGCCTGACATTCATTGCTGATATTGAACTTCTCTATTGTCTCTTTCCAAAGATATAGTCAGTTTAACTTCTGACATTCCATCTGCAGAGATTCCCATGTACAGTTGCAGTTTGCACTGTTGAAAAAAATACTTGTACTGAAAAAGCCTTTGGTCTTGCAAATTTCTGTCATATGATCTCCAGTTTTGTTTCTAAAAGCAAGACCATATTTTCCAAATACTATTATTTTGTCTTAGTTTCCAACCTTTGTATTCCAATTGCCAAGAACTACTTACGCAGACTGAAGATGTTGGTATATCCTCAATGTCTGCATCGCTAGCGTTAGTGGTTAGCTCATACATTTGAATAATAATTGTGTTCACTGAATGTCCTTGTATGCAGATGGATATTATTCTATCACAGTGTGTGAATGTAATGTTATTTCTCCTGAAAATGTTATAGTAAACCATATGATTTTCTGCTGCAAAATGGACAATACTAGCCCATTTCACATCATTAAATTGTAGAATGTCTATCTGTATACATGCCATTTCGGTTTTTACAACTTCTCATTTTCTCAGATTCATACTTCATACATTCCAAGTTTTGATTATTATTTAATACTTACAGCTGCTTCTTTTCATTTTGAGTCCTGTCTCATTAATGGTCACAAAGAAAGGTCTTTGAGGTTTTATTCTACAGCCTTTATGTCCTCTGTGTCCTTATGGTGGACCCTACTTTGAGAAGGCTGTTCTTCTTCAGTCATATTTTAAGTGACTTCTGACCTGAGGGGATCTGGCAGTACCTTTAATAATATTCTGCTTCCATTCATGACATTTTCAGTATCTGACAATGTTTTGATTCTATTCCTAATGTTTTCAGTAGCTAATTCCTTGGAAGTAGACAGTCTATCCTGTCTTTGTTCTAGTCTATTAGCTAGTCTAATCTAGTCTATTAACTATTAGCTAGTCTAGTCTATTGGCTATTAGCTAGTCTAGTCTAGTATATTAGCTAGTCTAGCCTAGTCTATTGGCTATTAGCTAGTCTAGTCTAGTATATTAGCTAGTCTAGTCTATTAGCTCAGCAGAATCCTGTTCATTTGGAGTGAAACCACCAATATTTGAAACCCCATTGAGGTAGCTTCCAGCCTCATAGCAGCACACAAGCCACCACAGTGCAACAAAGCAAGTTAGCCTTTATTTGTCTCTAAGCTACATGTCGATAAAGTGCCTACGCATATTGTGAAATCATTTTGCAAAAGCACATCTGCAAAGTATCTGTCGTTTCCAGGAGCCTGTTATTTTTAGGGTCTCATGAAAATATGTGCAGTTTGTAGAAAAAATATCCAGCAACTGTGGCATCTGTCCACAGGAAGTTGTTTTGGCTGGTGAGATGGTGAATTCAGGAATCCGTGGCTAGGGCTGAGGTTATGTGTAGAGCTATTGAACCCTAGTGAAAAATGTAAAATGTTCATCTTCACCACACCCAGGTTATGCACCCAAATTCCCAGACAACTTTTGTATTATTTTCAGCAAAGCCTGTTCTCAACGAAAACCATACAGTCTGATCACTTGAAACACATTTCTGCCTTTGATTGGACATTGGTTGAGGATTTAGCAATGAGCCAGCCAGACTTCAGGACATGGGTGTGTATTCCAGCTCCATCTCTTTACATCCAAACATGTTTATCTTGCAATGGAAGGATCCCACTGCAAACATTAACAGGACCAAACACATGGATGTTAAATTAAGTTCTCCCAAGAGCTCTCTCCAAACATATGTTAGTGGTTTATAACAGAGAGAGTTAATTTGTTAAGATTTAAGAAGTTCCTTGCTTTGTAGACAAAAGGTCTAGATGAGGTTTCTGTTAAATATTAATGGTGCTTATTATTATATAATCTTTAACTGGCTTATTACTCCTTTAACTGATTCATTCTGTGACACTGTGTTTTAAAGATTTGAGATTTCATTTGGGAAGGTTCTTAGAAAATGGAATTAGACATTTGAGCAAAATGTTTGTTCTATATTAATGTTTCTAGGCATTCTAATGTCTCTTGGATGCATCTTTGCAAGTTGTAAACAGCTTTCCGATTCTTATTGCTATAGGCTTAGCAGTTTGATTTCACTGGCTCATTCTTGGCTTTCTCCAGGGAGAATGTGATCAACGAGCAGGAGGCAATGCTGTGCTGAAGAGGGAAGATGAGAGGCAGTATAAAGAGGGCAGATGAGAGGCAGTATGAAGAGGGCAGATGAGAGGCAGTATGAAGAGGGCAGATGAGAGGCAGTATGTAGAGGGAAGATGAAAGGCAGTATGAAGAGGGCAGATGAGAGGCAGTATGAAGAGGGCAGATGAGAGGCAGTATGAAGAGGGCAGATGAGAGGCAGTATGAAGAGGGCAGATGAGAGGCAGTATGGAGAGAGCAGATGAGAGGCAGTATGAAGAGGGCAGATGAGAGGCAGTATGAAGAGGGCAGATGAGAGGCAGTATGAAGAGGGCAGATGAGAGGCAGTATGAAGAGGGCAGATGAGAGGCAGTATGAAGAGGGCAGATGAGAGGCAGTATGAAGAGGGCAGATGAGAGGCAGTATGAAGAGGGCAGATGAGAGGCAGTATGAAGAGGGAAGATGAGAGGCAGTATGAAGAGGGAAGATGAGAGGCAGTATGAAGAGGGCAGATGAGAGGCAGTATGAAGAGGGCAGATGAGAGGCAGTATGAAGAGGGAAGATGAGAGGCAGTATGAAGAGGGAAGATGAGAGGCAGTATGAAGAGGGCAGATGAGAGGCAGTATGAAGAGGGCAGATGAGAGGCAGTATGAAGAGGGCAGATGAGAGGCAGTATGAAGAGGGCAGATGAGAGGCAGTATAAAGAGGGCAGATGAGAGGCAGTATGAAGAGGGCAGATGAGAGGCAGTATGAAGAGGGCAGATGAGAGGCAGTATGAAGAGGGCAGATGAGAGGCAGTATGAAGAGGGCAGATGAGAGGCAGTATGAAGAGGGCAGATGAGAGGCAGTATGAAGAGGGCAGATGAGAGGCAGTATGAAGAGGGCAGATGAGAGGCAGTATGAAGAGGGAAGATGAGAGGCAGTATGAAGAGGGCAGATGAGAGGCAGTATGAAGAGGGCAGATGAGAGGCAGTATGAAGAGGGCAGATGAGAGGCAGTATGAAGAGGGCAGATGAGAGGCAGTATAAAGAGGGAAGATGAGAGGCAGTATGAAGAGGGAAGATGAGAGGCAGTATGAAGAGGGCAGATGAGAGGCAGTATGAAGAGGGCAGATGAGAGGCAGTATGAAGAGGGCAGATGAGAGGCAGTATGAAGAGGGCAGATGAGAGGCAGTATGAAGAGGGAAGATGAGAGGCAGTATGAAGAGGGCAGATGAGAGGCAGTATGAAGAGGGCAGATGAGAGGCAGTATGAAGAGGGCAGATGAGAGGCAGTATGAAGAGGGCAGATGAGAGGCAGTATGAAGAGGGAAGATGAGAGGCAGTATGAAGAGGGCAGATGAGAGGCAGTATGAAGAGGGCAGATGAGAGGCAGTATGAAGAGGGCAGATGAGAGGCAGTATGAAGAGGGAAGATGAGAGGCAGTATAAGACCAAGCCTATCCTTTTGACCTTCCTTGAGAAAGAGCCTGGTTAGAGCTGGGCTTATAATAAAAATCACTTCATCCACTGTTAGTGTGGAAACAACTTGACTTGTTTGTGTGAATAAAGTTCTGGTGATCTCATTTAAATCCAGGAAATGTTATAGTTGGACTGTAATCCATCCCATCAGATACCTGCTGTGCCCAGGTGTAACTGGGTCTCTCCCATTCCTACAGAAAAGGGGATCCAATCACTCTAGACTGTGTCTCCAGACAGCACAGGAGGCTTATACTGACCTTAAATTTATAAATGACCAGTGACAGCTTTGTCTGGATTCAAAATCTACGTCAGCCATGGGATATGAACAATTTTACCTAGTGTGTCTTATAGCTTGCCTGTTTTTCCAGGCAATAAGTTCATATAATTTTTCTACAAAAAGCAAATATAAATACCTTAACTGGAGTTTTATTTTGTTTTAAAATTTCTCTAAGTTCTTGTTCTTGAGAACAGAACCTACAAGACAAAACAAACAAACAAAAACAACTGAGTACTTCTAAAATTTAAGTGATTATGGGCATAACGAGTGGAGTTAGAAGGATGTGTATAAGATTCTTAGAGAGTATTGGAAATGGATTTTACTCAAATCAGGAGGGCTGCCTGCGTTTGTGTATGTGTGAAAATTGATTCATTTATCATGGCTGATGAGCACCTTGTTTAGCTTATTTTGTTTAGGACATTACGCAAGTTGAGCAAACAATAAATGTTTTGATGGTTGCATTCCAGCTGGAAAGTGGTCTTCGATGAGTTCGTGCTGTTTGCTATATTGCTGTGAATATGGCAAGTCAAGAAATTGGTCTCCTTGGAAAGCATTCCATTTATGTGCCACAAAGATGTCTGCAGGTGGCCATCATGACTTACTCATGTTCTTGCTTCTCTGTAGCAATACCACACAGTGGGAAATGTTTATTAGAAACACTGTCATATATGACTCACCACCAGAATAATATTTAAAGCAATTGGCAAAGAAAAGTATTTTGATGGAGAGTAAGTCTAGCGTCATATAATCCCAGCTAGTATTCATTTTCATACCAAGATCCTAATATAATTTCTAGAAGGTAATTAGGAAATAGGGTGAAATACAGAATCACTGCCATATTGGCTACAAGAAAATTATTGTTGGAACAAAAATAATTGGTACAACTTAGAAAGAGAGAGCCAATTTCAAATTTAAATGATTTATATATGGAAAATAGTATCAACAATAGGAATGGAATCTAAAGGAAATGATGATATCATCTAATCTGATGGTTGAAACTCTTTGTAACTCAGTGGGTAAACGGAACAATGCTTATTAGCTATTTCCTTTCTTTCTAAAAACATATGATGACCTGAGTTATAAAGCCACAGATGATAGATGGTTTATGTAGAACTCAGTTGAAGAGATAGATATATATTATAAAGCCACAGATTACAGATGGTTTATGTAGATTCTGTAGTTCAATCACATGAAGCTGTATGGTACATTTGCTACCACAATCAGTGTTCAAACATTCTGTTCCTTTTTTTGAGTTGACATTATTTATTGTTTCAGATAATCTTATGTATTACATAATGTGTCTCCCCCCCAACAGTTTTACTGGCACCTAATTCACATATCATACAATTGAATGGTCCAGAAGTTCAATCACATCAAGGGGAAAACCACCTCTTAACCTTCTAGCTCTCCTTTAAAAAATATATATACTATCTTCTGAAAGGCTTTATGAATATTTATGTCACTTTAAGGGTACAAAAATTCTACATGTTGTATAAAAAATCACATTTCTAACGAGTGAACAAGATGTGGAATTCTAAATATGTTCCAAAAATTTCCTGAGTGGTAAACTTCCCACCCAGCTACTAATTAACCTAAAGGTTGGCAGTTCCAACATACCCAGGAACACTGTGGAATCAGGCCAGTGATCTGCCTCTGCAAATATTCCTAGCACCAGATCCTGTTCTGGAAAATGTGAGTGTGCCGGGCATAAGGATTTACTCATGGCAATGGATTTAAAATCTCCAGGTCACTGGGGATATAGAGAGGAAAGATGATTCTTGTACTTTAAGTGTTTAAAGGAGACAGAAAAAGAATTCAGTGGACCATGGTCTATACCGTGATACAGATAAGTATGAAGTATTAGCAGTGAGCAAGTCAAAAGTAATATGCAACTCAGCTCGTGGTGGTGGCTGGAGCCAGTCCAGAAGACTTCCCAGAAGTCAAGTCACTTGATGTAATATCTGAATGGTGATATGGAATTATTCTGTTGATAAAGTGAGTTTGGAAGTCTCTCTTGGCAGAGGAAAAATGTCTGTGAATGCAGTCGTGACAGCATTACGGTGGCTAAGCAATAGTTAAGAAGACCTGTACAGCTGGAGTAGATCATGCACGTGCAGGACAGGGATCATATGCCACAGTAAAAAAACAAAAACAAACCCAAACTGATGTTTTCTGGTCATTTTGATTGTAATATAGCTTCATTCTCAGGGTTTACCAAGCACATTAAACTAGTTGGCATTTCTTGTAACATTTTAAACTTAGTTCTAGATAAACTTTAGTGTTGAATCTGAGGAAAAAGTTTTTAGATGTATAGAATTACAGATTCCCCCATGTAAGGATGTGTGGAAACTGTGAAACATTTGGTTAATGCACTTGGTTCTCTTTGGATACCTAGACTTTCTTGCATTGGAGTTATATTGAGGCAAGACATATGTCTTCCATTCTCTGGGTTCATGGCCCTCTTCTTTACTGAAATCCACCTCTCTTTTCCAATCTCCCATCCCCAGCTCACATTTTCACATCACCACATTGGCTGCAAAATGTGTTGGAAGGTGAAGTCAGACACGGAGGTGTTAGGGTGTCGAACTGGGTACCCATACCAAAAAATAGGGGCCAATAAAATATGCAGCAGAAATTGGGGTCCCAGTCTGTAAGCAATCCCTGGGCTGGAGGAACCAGTGAGATGGATAATATGTGACTTAAACTCTGAGACAAAATTTGGAGTCCAGGGTGGATGATACCTTCAGAACCAGGGGTGTGAGGGATGATACTGGGAGAGTAGAGGGTGAGTGGTTTGGAAAGGAGGAACTGATTACAAGGATCTACATGTGACCTCCTCCCTGGGGGACAGACAACAGAGAAGGGGGTGAAAGGAGACGCCAGATAGGGCAAGATATGACAAAATAATAATCTGTAAATTATCAAGGGCTCATGAGGGAGGGGAGAGCGGGAGGGAGGGGGGAAAAAGAGGACCTGATGCAGAGGGCTTAAGTGGAGAGCAAATACTTTGAAAATGATTAGGGCAGAGAATGTACAGTTGTGCTTTATACAATTGATGTATGTATGTGTTTGGATTGTGATAAGAGTTGTGTGAGCCCCTAAAAAATGATTAAAAGAAAAAAGGTATCATTGTTGATACCTTATTGTTTTTGTTGAACCTATTTTCCACTTACTGTGCTGGTTTACTAATATTAAATGACTCTTTGTCCTTTTATTTATGTTTTTTATTTAAAATAAATATTTAAATACATTAAAAAATTTATTTTTTACATCTAGTAACTCATTAATTGAACTCTCCTATACTGTTGAGATTGTGCTGATCACTGTATCAAAGCAGATGACCTTGGATTAGGGAGTGGGGGCGGGAACCAACATCTTCTCTTTGGGATTACTAATATATTAAGTACGTCATTACGCAATGTCCTACATTTCTGAGGTTGCTATTTCACCTTAGGGTATGACAATCCAAGGAATCTGTCATCTGGCTCATAATTTCTGCCCTTTCCAATAATCTAGTAAAGCACTTAAATTCAATTTATTTTAGATGTAGATCATGCATCTAATGTGCTAAGCATGCTCACTCCTCGATGTCAGGGAATTTGGAAGAGAACTCTCTGGATGCGTGCATGCACTCATTCCAATGAAAGGGGGTCATTCAGAATGTCAACATTATTGAACAGGACCATTACTATTCACACATGTAAAATGTTGTGGAAGATGATTATGAAAACAATTGCAGCAGCACATCGACAGGGAAGAGGCAGAAATTCAACACAGATTCTGAAGGAAATGTGAACAAGACACACTGATGATTTCAAGTACATCTTTATTGAGAGCAGAGACTAGCAGACTGTTTACGTGTGCTTTATTGACTATGCAAACTACGCCTTCAAACTATGTGCATAATCAGGCATCCAGACCTATACCAGCCACGAGGCAGTTGTCTAAATAGAACAAGGGAACTTCTCGTGATTTAAAATCAGAAAATATGTGTGTCAGGGATGTATGCTTACTCCGTGCTTATTCCACCTGTAGACTGAGCAAATAATCCAATAAGTCAGGCTATAGGAAGCAAAGTGAAACATCAGAATTGGAAGGACATTCATTACCATCCCACAATGTGCAGATGACACAATCGCGCTGGTGGAGAGCAGAGAGAATTTGGAGCAGTCCCTGAGGAATAGTAAAGAATACAGCCTGCAGCATGGGTCAGCCTCACCAGAAATAGAAAAAACTCCTCAAAACCAGACCAATAAACAACATCATGATGAACAGGGAAAATGTTGAAGTTGTCAACAATTTCATTAGATTTGGACCACAATCAACCCCAAGGCAAATAGCAATGAAGAAATCAAATGGACAAAGCTGCTGCAGAAGACCTCTTAAGCAAAGATGTCACTTTGAAAACTAACCTTTGCTTGCCCTAACCCGGGGTCTTTTCAATGGCCTCCTATGCACAGGGAAGTCAGACAGTGCATAAGGAAGACCACAGAGGAAGTTATACGTTTGAATGGCAGCATTGGTCAGGAAGACTGACCCAATCGTGGACTTTTAGAAGAACCAGCAAACTATCTTGGGTGAAGCACAGCCAGACGAATCCTTGGAAGTGAGCCTGGTGAGACGTGGTCTCACATATTTTGGTCATGCTATCAGGAGAGGGACCCAAAGAGGGACATCATAGTAGAGGGTCAGCAATTGGAGGAAGACCATCAACAAGGTGCATTCACAACGTGGCTTCCATAATGGACTCAGACATACCAAGGCTGATGGGGATGGCACAGCACTAGGCAGTGTTTACTTCTGTTGAACATAGAAAGGGTCGTTATAGCTGAAACTGACTTTAAAGGTAGCTAACAAGGACAGGCCATAAGCCAATAACTGATGCTTTACTTTAGACCAGGCTTTTCATTAGACATAAATTCCCATTGTCCTTTTGTGTCGACACTCTCTTTGTCTTCCACATTGGGCTCACATGGGTGTAAGGCCAAGATATAAGATCATGAATGTATTAAGGGATTGATAATTTTTTAAACATTTTATTAGAGGCTCATACAACTCTTACCACAATCCATACATATACATACAACAATTGTATAAAGCACATCTGTACATTCTTTGCCCTAATCATTTTCAAAGTGTTTGCTCTCCACTTAAGCCTTTTTTTTAACTAACTATTTTTATTTTAAATAATAGCACATGGTTATATTGTTGGTATTGTCAAAACAAATCCTCTTCAAGCTGGGGCTTTCCAACCCAACTATCTTACACATTTTTGAAATTAATAAATAGTATAGGCATTATCATTTCATTTGGCATAATGTCAAGCACCATTTCTGCCTGGATTCTACTTCTCTGTTATGATGTTAGGGACTCAGAAATTGATTCACTGCCTCTTAAAATAGATTTTTTTGTATTTCCTTAATGTTCTTTGGAGCCTCGAGATTGTTAAACTGAGAATATAAGCATACTACTGGCTGACTGTTGCCTGATTTAGAGAGGCTTTTAATATCTTGGGTTTTCCAAAGCCAAACACCCATATGCCTTATCAAATAAACACCCTAAATAAAGTAATGAAGCCCAGATTCTTACCTATTTTACAAGATATGTGACTAAAAGCTTAGAGATTTCTGTAGAAAAAAATAAGCTGAGAAATGGGTTGTTAATCCAACTGATCTTATGAGATAATGTCCACCTCTTTCACTTATTAAGAGACATGCTAATTAAGTCAAAGCTCTGAAAATAAAGTCCTTCATCCACTTTCTTTTATTTACCAGGGAGTAAGCAACAACATAATGATTCTAGTCCAAAGTCCTTTAAAGCACATGGTGTTCTTCCAAATAGCAGAACAAAAGTAAGTGACTGGATTAAGGTTTGTGTTAAAAGTATGAATCACATCCTTGTCCTACTTTTTAATCAAAAGGTTCCCTAATCATATCAATCTTTGACTTTCACTGTTGAGAGAACTCCTTGCTCCATCTCTCTGGGTGATAGTTTGGGGCCACGCTTCTTCTCAAATAATGACTTCTTACACCAGCACACCTGGTGTTGTCTCCTAGTGTAAAACCCTACTCTCACATGAAAATGTTTAACATTTTTATCAATATTTATAGTGGTTTTAAGTATTCCATAAGTAGAAAGTAAAAGTCCTTTACTTGAAGATTTTAATACTGTACATTGTATTTTGTTACATTTTTCCCAAACCTCCATAACAAAGAAGAATGATATTTTAAATATAGCATCTATTTCCATCAGCTGTTTCCTCAAAAGAAGAATAGAATACAGTGGTTGACCTTTGAATTTTAGTCTGGCCTAATTCCTAAAGGAAATTAAAGAGAATTAGATAAGATTAACGAAATGTTAATATATATATATTATATACTAAATGAAACCAGCAAAGACAAAAACATTGTCTATTGAATAGCTGTCTGAACAATATATTATTTTCACCTATACACATGTATATTCACAAACAATTTTATATATACTTACATATGCATATACATATTATTTGAATGTTGTGTCGAGAGCTTGATTCCAATAAGGTGACATTTATGAAACAAAAAAGTTAATCAATGAACTTGAGTGTGCATGCCTACTATCTTTGGCAAGGACTTCAGACTCTGGGAAACTCAAGTTCCTATAAGCCTTCCAAAGACATAAATCATGAGGCATAAGTTAGGAACAGTGGAAGCAATAGGCTAGAGGGTAGACAGAGTTAAGCTGGGCGGGGTGGAAGATAATATAGTACAAGAGGGAGAGAGATGGGGAAACACAAACAAACGGAAAGCAGGGCAGGCCATCGGAACCTTTGATAAGTTGTTTAAGTTGTTGAATGAAAAAATGATTATCTGATAGGAAAACCCTCACCTAATTCACAACAAAAGTTTGGGAAAATTAGTAAGCAATAAGACAGTTCACGTTGAATTCCATGACTTACATTAAATAATGCAATTTTAAAATCATATTCTAATAGATAATAATAAAAATAACAAACAACTCACTGCCATTGAGTCCATGCTACCTCAGTGACCCTGTATGATGTGGTAGAACTAACTGCCCCCGTGAGTCCTAGAGATTGTAACCATTTATGGGACGAGAAAGCCCCAATCTTCTTCTGAGTAGGGGCTGCTGGTTTCAAACTGCTGACCTTTCAAATCAAGGCCCAATGCATAAGCACTACATCATCAGGGCTTCAAATACATGGAACTAATAGAGCCTATAAAACAATTGGAGAGGGTTAACATGGAAATTCAATGTTCTTCTGTTCTTAACAATCATGTCCATCTTCCATTACACATTTCTCACATAAACTTTCCAGTATAACTTTACATATATCCACACATGTTCATACAAAACTCAGATCTTCATTTTTAAACCCATGCTATCATACGTGGAAAATGAGCCCTTTTGCTACAAATGTTATAGCATTTAAAATCTTTACTCTTTGTTCACAGAAAGTATACTTGCCAACTTTATCTATTGTATAATCAGAAAGATTTTTTTCTAAACAGCAATTTAAAAGTATATTTAGTTGTTATATCTGTCTAGACATCAGTCTTCGAACTCTCAATGTTTTTCATTGGAAGAAGGAAATACTATGCTATACGAGAAATAGCAAGTAATAGAAATGCATATCATCTGTCTATCACACTAGAGTGGGGAAGGAGATGTTTGTTTTGTCGAGGATACAAAAAGCTGCACTGTTATGTACTGCCAGAAAGACGCAGGTGTACACCACATGAGGATATGAGACGATCCAGCCATAATGGGGGTGTTGACAGCTCTGAGTCCACATTGTGCTCCCCCTAAAGTGCACTGGTATGTTTCTTATGTGTTGTATGTTACTTCTTCATATAACTTTAGAAATGCTTAAGTCCACCCCTAAGCACAGGGGCTGAATCCTTGTAGAGGAGTTGAAACTTCATGGAAGTAGTTGTTGTCAGTGAGTCTCTTCCTCAGTCTCAAGTTTCCAGGGAATTAATCTCCAGTGTAGACACAGGCCTATTTGGGGAGATGCTATTGTAATACTATAGCAGATACACAAGGTATTAATTATTTGAGATGTAAACAGAGCATTACCAATCTTTGAAACAATTTTATAAAGCATTTTCCCCCAATCCTATTATTAGACTACTTAGAATTTATTAGAAAGACAAATTCCTGTGCCTCATCCAGCCCTCCAGCATTAGAATCTCTAAAGTCAGTATACAAAGCTATCTCTGAGGACTAAGGTGATCTTGCCCTAAGCCGCGGTGTTTTAAATTACCTCATATTCATCCAAAAAGTAGACAATGAATAAGAACGGGAGAAGAATGAATACCTCTGAGTTATTGCCTTGGTGAAGACTACTGGATGCGACAGGTCAGTGGGCAGTGGACCACCAAGTGAAGAGGTGGTGATGCAGACCCACCCAGCACTCCTTGGGCAACCATGAGACTCTCTGCTCCCTAAGAGATTTGTAGCCCCTGGACCATATATGGTATACATTGTGCTGGTAACCACAGGGTCAGCCATTCCAAACCACCACGTGCTCCCCAAGAGAAAGCCGGTCTTTCTACCCTCGAGTTCTAGTGCTGGACACCATGGTTTCAGTTCTTCCCCGTCCGATAGGGTTGCTATGAAGTGGCATCAACTCCATGGCAGTGGGTTTGTTTTTTGGAAACCCTACATCGGATCATCACTAACTGCAATCAACTCAATAGCAGTGGCTTCTAATTTGGTTGTTTTAGCTTTAAGAATAGAAAACGCTGCCTTGTCACAACTGCAACCAGACTGTTCCTTAGAAATGAGATTTCGGTGCATGTACTTTGAACATGTGTCAGAAAAGACATACTTGGTGAAATCGCGCCAGCATCAAAGAGAAATGCCGTCGATGCAGTGGATTGATACATTGGCTTCCATACTGGGCTCAAACGTTGCAACATTTGTGAAATGGGCAGAGTTCCGGGCACCGTTTCCTTCTGTGGTCCCTGGGTGATGTGGGTTGGAAAAGTCTCCATGGAATCTAACAACAAGGGCAGTCGATTTTAACCGGCATTAGTTTTAAGAGAAACCTCATAGAATCTGTATGAGTAGTTAAGTTAAGGAACCCTGCTGAGAGGCAAGAAACACATGTATTCATTTGATCAAGAATGAACCCGAGGCTTTGTTCAGGAACGCCACTGAGGATACCACACAGACTCGTTTGGGGGAGGCGTGATTCAAACAGGAACACAATCCCAGTGTCCTTCCATTGTGCCACCTTTCTGAGGACCGTGAGATCAGCAAAACGTCAAGAGTCACAAAGAAAAACCTAATTCACACAGACAGTGAACCCTGATTTGGAAAAGACTTTGGCATTAAAATTTTCCTCCTCTGTTTGGATTAGAACAATTGTACTCAACCAGCTGCAAAATTATGAAAGACTTCATATCATATATGAGTTATAAATGGCTTCTATAACTGCTGTAAAACTCCTGAGATGCTATGTTTTGAATTTGGAATGAAAATTATTCTGTCCTCTATATTCCAGCTGAGGGGGAAATTGGTAAAAAATGACAAAGACTAAGGTAAACCACACCACTTGTAATCTGATAGGTGCTGACGCCATAAGGAAAAGATAAATATTCTCCTTTTACCTCACCATTGAGAAGAGGCATGCACATGTTCTCATTGAGAAAGGGGCTTATGCGCAGCACAGGACATGCCTTCTAATCTCTTTTCTGCTTAGTGGCATACAGAGAACAGGGTGGGACCCGCCAAGTTAAAGAAGACCTTGCCTTTAATTCATTGAATCCTTGTTTCCTAGAACTCAAATGAAAATTTCTGTATACTCTGGAAAAGTTCATGGAACACTGAAAAAAATCTATTATTCTTACATTATGATCCAAAGAGTATTAGTAGAAATTATATTGACTCTGACTTTCTATGAAAAGTCAAATATCTAAACATGTTACTCATTAAATGGAATATATGGAAAACATATTTAAATATTTGAATTGGGTGAACAACATGGATTATTTTAAGGGAGTCAATTTTCAGATTTTTAATTGTGACATGTTGTTTCAAAATTACCTGGGAATATGCCTGTGTTTAAAGTATTAAGTAATACCATTTTATTGAAAGCCAGTGGACAAAAGGTAAAATGCTCACATGTTCCAAATCTTAATATTCCGCATTAAACAGAAACCTTTTAAACCATTAACTAAGGCGGAGTCTCAAATGTTGGCATTAACAAAGGCGCGCTTAATGGCTTCAGAAGGCACCTGAAAGCTACGAGGGTATTTTATTTTTTTGCCTGATCTCTCATCCTCTTAAACTGACACTTGGATCCGTAGGCCAGTTCTCAGTCAGGATGCCCAAAAGTGTGGAGATTGAAAAACAAAACAAAAATCAATTTCTCTGCTGTAGAGTTGATTCTGACTCGTACAGGACAGAGTAGAACTGCCCCATAGGGTTTGCAAAGTTGCAATATTCATGGCAGCCAAGGCCGCATCTTTTTCCCAAGAAACTGGCCGGCAGGTTAGAACGACTCACCTGTTGGTTTAGTAGACTTTGTGCCACTAGGACTCGATAGCAGGGACGAACGATTTATTTATCTTCAAGTGCAACTGAATGTATCCCAAAGCTATCTTACTTTTTTGGAAAAAAACAACTTTTAAAAGTCAAAACCAAGGGTAAAAGGTTGTGATTTATTTAGGGCCGGCATGTGAAAGTCTTGAGGCCTGGTGATGCAGTGGTTATTCCGTGGGTGGCTAACAGCAGTTTGAAACCACCAGCTGCTCTGCGGGAGACAGATGAGGCTTTCTGCTCCGCTCAAGAGTTACAGTCTCAGAAACACCTCCCCCCTCCCCCTGAGGCAGTTCTCCCCTGTCCTATAGGGCTGCCATGCATGGCAATGAACTTGATGGTCATCATTTTTCTTTTCCTTTCAATATTCAGTAAACGAGTTAAAAGCTATTTTATTGAAGAATGCAAAATTTCTATGAACTTCATTTTATAAAACATTTAGTATTGTATATCATGTTAAGTTAATATGACAAAGTTATGCTGAGAAATGTGGATGTCAAATACGTAAGATTAGGTATGTCTCTCACAATTATTTTAAAAGTAGCCAAACAGAACATTTGTGGGCCATTAAGCTAGTTTTAAGTCTCAATCTACTGGATACAACGCTCACTGTGGCTACCTAGCTAGCTGATCATGTGTACGTAGCTGAACTTTCTCCTGATATGTAATATAGCTCAATCCTCATAGGCTTCTGTTTACAAATCCTCAAACATGCACCCCTAGCCTCTGGAGGTAGTTACGTTGTGGCTATTAAGTGCCATGAAGTTGGCTCCAGCCCATAGTGACCCTACGCACAATGAAACCACACACTGCATGGTCCTGTGCCGTCCTCGGGAGCCTTCCCAAGCCTGAGTCCACTGATGCAGCCACTGTGCCGATCCTTCTAGTCGACAAGGGCCTTCCTCTTTTTTACTGCCCCTCCACTGTATCAAACATGACCTTCTCCAGGGGCTGGTCACCCGATAATATGTCCAAAGTATGTAAGACGATGATATCTTGCCATCTTTGCTTCTAAAGAGCATTCCGACTTTGCTTCGTCCAACACAGATCAGTCTGTCCTGTCAGCAGTCCATGGTACTTTCAATATTCTTCTCCAGCACCACAATTCAAAACCATTGATTGAAGTAATTGCAGAGGATGGAGGAGATTGGGTTGCACATCCTTGGGCACCTTAGCATGCAGCATAGAGCCCCATTGAGTCGCAGGTTGCCTCACCTTCCGCAGTGGCCGTTTCAGTGTTTGATTGAAAATGACCACCACAAAGGCAGCTTTGCTTGGACCTCTGTGGCACTACAGGTCTCCCATGTCCAGCTGAAGGAAATCAATCTTTTCTCTAAGAATGTCAGCAAAACTAACTTTACTGAGTTTGAGACCCCCATAAAATTCAGTCCCCAACCCTTGCTGCTACTTCCGTCCATCAACTCGCCCCAAATGTTTTTGCTCCCCACAGCTGGCTTGTCCCCTGCAGGCTTTCTTCTGCCTGTCCCATGGATGACGTTTTCCTGGCTCCAGTAAACTTCCGAAATTGCAACAAACAGTGCTCGAGGGGACGAGGCATTGTCCCGATTGGAACAACAACAAGAGAACTAGGACAGTCTTGCAAGAATCCGGATGGGTGGCCACCCCACATGCACACTTTGTGATCTTTCTCTTCTCTCTCCCTCTTTATTTTTTCCCTACTTCCCATCATTAAGCAGGAACAATGTCATTATTTTGAAAACCGCGAGTTAAAAGAAGGTTTAACTACTGAACAAAGAGCCAGTGCAGTTGCTGGAGCTACCTGCCATGCTTTGTCTCCTGTAGTTACTCTATGAAATCTTTGTTGCATTTGATGATCCCCAAGCTCTCAGTGATGAGCAGTAATGGAACAATAAAAACACTTCAACCCTAAATGTAAATCTTGAATTAATAGGCCTTTATCCTGGTAGTTTGGAAAATACTTAAAAAGAGAAAGAGAGCCTCTATCAGCTCAAATGCTTTGCACTAACTGCATTTCATTTTACTTTGTTCACAAGGACACGAGTTAATTATTAGGTTACATGATCAGCTTTTGCTTATAGCTCTGATGCTGACATAAATCTGTTGTCGAGAATGAGAATGAGAAAATGTTGTTTACAGACTTGTTTTCTGCCAGTATGCTTTGCACCAGCTGCGGCAGAATATGCCTCCATTTGGAGGCTTCTAGAGACAAACAGAGGCCAAATCTACTTCTCTTATTTCTAAATTCCGCATGCAGGCAACCATTCAAACACCTTACCTTGGTGTGCATTCAAGTGTCACTATTAAATGTCCTTAGTAGAGGAGAGGAAGGGAGAAATGGGGAACTGATCACAATGATTGACACACAACCACACCCCCCTCTACAGGGGGGAGACCAACAGAAAACATGGGGGCAGGGAGACAGCGGTCGGTGTGAGAGATGAAAATAATAACAATGTACAATCGATCAGGGGCTATGAGGGTGAGGTGGAGGGCAGAGGCGGGGGTTGGGAAAGAGGAGCTGATACCAAGAGCTCAGTAGAAAGTAAATGTCTAGAAAAGAATGAAGGCAGCATATGTACGAACATGCCTGATTCCATCAATGTCTGGATTGTGATGAGTTGTACAAGCCCCCAATAAAATTATTTATAAAAATGTCCTTCGTTGAAACACCTCATGCTAAGGCTAGAGAGCCCCTTGAGAACACATTCATTGTTTTGGCTTAACTATCCCTCCTACTTGTCAGTTACTTAACCTGTCTTGACTTCATTGCTATGCGTTGAAAGAATGATTCTCAATGAGCTCCGAGGAAATGAACTTCATGCTCACAAGAAGTTCTTTTATAGACTTTCGCTTCAAGCTGGGTTCAATGTGTTCATTCCTTTTTTTTTTAGTTCATGTCATGGCTGTTGCGATATTGAGCGCTGCTATTTGTGGAAATCATTCTATTTTTAGGTCAATAAAGGACACATTGCTTATTTTTCGGCCTCATCATTAACAGTTCTTGGAAATTGTAACTTATGAACAATCATCTGAAACAAAAAATCCACTGCCATCCACTTGCTTTCAATTCTCAGAGGCCCTCTAGGCCCGGGGAGAAGGGCTCCACATGGTTCCCAAGGCTGTCAATCTGTACAGAAGCTGACTGCCACATCCTGATCCTGTGAAGCAGATGGTGGTTCACACTGCTGGCCTGTTTGTTAGCGGTCGAGCACTTTAGCCACGGCAGTACCAGGACTGCTCAGCTATTATTAGGTATTCTCAGATGAATCTGTCTCCGGATTGTGCCTCAGGCTGAGTCATGAGTGATTCCACGCGAAGTTGAGCATCCCTACATGGCCATGCAGTGTAATTTCTGATGGAATAATGTCACCCTTGCGTATCCGATAGGTGTAGTAACTTCTCCCCATGTTCTTTTCACTGGTTCCCAGGCTCCCACATACAATCTCCCTGTTCCTTTGACAAGAAGGAAAGAGTCTCTAGTTTGTCCGGAGTCCCTGAGTGGATCAAATGTTTAAAGAAGCGAGTGTTCACCAGAAGGTTGGTGATTCAAGTTCACCCAGAGCTGCCTCGGGGCGGTGGGTGGAGGGGGGGTGGCGGGCTCTGTTATCTAGCTCCCAAGAAGTAGCCACTGGAAACCACATGGGAGTGCATTCTACTCCAACACACAGGGATCATCGCGAATTGGAATGGTCTCACTGGAAACTATATTCCCCCCTACTCTGTTTACCTACATTCTAAAAGAACAAAGTGTCGTAAATACCCACCATCAATAATGTTAGGGCAAGTAAAAGCAATAAAAGTCTGCTTATGCGCCTGTTAAAGAAGGATCCGAATGTATAAGGGTGCTTTGCTCAATTGATGTATGTACAGATTGTGATAAGAGCCTTATGAGCCCCAATAAAAAGATTTAAAAAAAAGAATTAAAAGTTCTAAAAAAAAAAAGAAGGATCCGGATAGCATTCTGCTTCTTGTGTTGTTATTAAATGAAATCTTAGAGCAGATTACCTGAACTAAGTTTCTGTTGATGATGAAAACCATCATAAACTACCGAGACGCAGGAAAGCTAAAGATTTTTTCTTTGCACATTTCTGAATGGCACTCTGGTTAGAGACTACCAATTCTCGGAGCCAACTTTTTACTGGCATAGTGATTACTCATATGTCTTGCGTGTTCTTCTTGACTATTCTGATCTCTCTCTCTCTCTCTCTCTCTCTCTCTCTCTCTCTCTCTCTCTCTCTCTCTCTCTCTCTTTCTCTCGTCCTCCCTCCCTCCCACCCCTGCTGTGACAGCATCAAGTACACTAAAGGAATTAATGTAGACGCCATCGCAAGGGCAAACTACAGAATACTCAAACTTGATTGAAAATATCTTTTTACAAAACTCTTCACTGAAAACAACAGGTTGGGCATTATTGCTAACAGCATGGTAACATGATGATTGCTATTAATAGGTCACCTTCACATTGCCTCATATGTTTGCTTGCTAGTGGTTTGCCATGGGAAGCTCTATTGCTGAGTAAAAACAGTGCTGGGTATTGGTTTCTGAAGGTAAAGCATGCACCTAAATATCCCTCACTTTCTCTGAAACCTGCTTTCAATCAAATTATATAATCCCTTACTGAATTTATTCATATATCAAGATTGTACATTAAAGCCAGGAGTTCCATAAGCTTATATTAAGAAATTCTTTAATATAACATTGCATTTTGAGGATAAATTTATTTTTTGAATCTTCAAAGAATTCATGCTAGTATTTATATTCTGGGATTCTGACTCATCCCAGTTCAGCATATCAAGCATTGTAGTTGTTCTTTGCCATCAGTTGATTCTGACCCATAGTGACCTGAGTGTGTGACAGAATAGAAGAGCCCCCAGAGGATTCTCTGGGCTGTATTCTTACTGGAAGCAGACCACAGGTCTTTTCTTCTGCACTATCGTGGAGTGAGGTGAACTGTTAATCTTTAAATCAGCAGCCAAGAGATAACAGTGCTAGCTAGCTAATTGAAATCCAAGTTTATCTTTCTACTGCTGCTAGTTTTTCTTTCTTTCGTTCTTTCTTTCTTTCTTTATTTCTTTCATTTGTAGATGCATTCTTTCTCAGTGCTTACCATTTCTACTTTAAATTTATTAAAATTTACAGTGGAGCATAAAACTTCTTTTGAGTTCCCCTCCGGGGACATCTGACTCGGGGACCCCAGGTGTGGCAGTGTAGAACTGCAGCCCATAGGTTTTGAAAGGATGGGCTCTTTTGGAAGCAGAATGCTATGCCTCACCTTGGAGATTCTTGTGGTATGTTTGAACGAGTAGCTACTTCAGTTTTCAGTCAATCGCGGTCTTTTAAAAAGCAAACACAAACGTTGAATTGCGTGGATTTTATTGTGGTCCTACTCAATAGTGCCGTGGGCGTCCCACCACTTCTTGTAATACTCTCAGCATCCAGTGATTTCTGCTTCCCATCGACGGGAAAGGGGCAGAGACACCTCCCACACTAGTCTGCAGAAATAAGCTACGGCTTTGAGCAAACAACTTGATTTCTACAGCATGCCCATTTTTTAAAAAAAATTTTATTAGGGGCTCATACAATTCTTATCTATCACAATCCACACATATACATACATAAATTGCATAAAGCACATCTGTACATTCTTTGCCCTCATCATTTTCAAAGCATTTGCTCTCCACTTAAGCCCTTTGCATCAGGTTCTCTTTTTTCCCCTCCCTCCCCACTCCCCACTCCCTCATGAGCCCTTGATAATTTATACATTATTATTTTGTCATATCTTTCCCTATCCGGTGTCTTCCCTCACTCCTTTCTCTGTTGTCCATCCCCAGGGAGGAGGTCACATGTAGATCCTTGTAATCGGTTCCCCCTTTCCAACCCACTCACCCTCTACTCTCCCAGTATCGCTCCTCACACCCCTGGTCCTGAAGGTATCATCCACCCTGGATTGCCTGTGCCTCCAGTTCCTATATGCACCAGTGTACAACCTCTGCCCTATCCAGACTTGCAAGGTAGCATGCCCATTTTTATGGATAGGGCCAAGGATTAATAAGTCATCTCCAGAATCCCTTGTTTGTTTGTTGTTTGATCTGTAAATGGCACACGGTGTTTTAGGGGTCACATGTTTATTTCCATTCAAAGAACTTGTCCTATTTTTGAGGAAGGAAAGGAACTTGTAAGACTTTGTAAGACATCAAATATTTCTTGCAAAACAATTTGGTTAAATAAATGTAAATGAATCAGAAACATGTGAATTGTATTTCAACTAAAATTAATGAGTTTAATTCTGACGAGGATAAGATGCTTGGGGAAAAGAATGTGGTAAGGCGGGAAGTGGCATTGGTTTTATTTTCTTCAATCCTGGAGTCTGGAAAAATGGCCTAATACTCTGACTTCTGTCTCCTTCTGGTTCTCTTACACCTGCTGGTGGAGTTTCAGATTGTACCTTTGCGTTTTATTGCTTTATCTTCTCCCATATACAACG
The DNA here is from genome assembly GCF_050624435.1 of Tenrec ecaudatus. NCBI lineage: Eukaryota > Metazoa > Chordata > Mammalia > Afrosoricida > Tenrecidae > Tenrec > Tenrec ecaudatus. The sequence continues at coordinate 114,240,815 of NC_134532.1, forward strand.
TGGACAACACATATGGCCGATGCGCAATCATTTAAAGCACATAGAATGTGAAGCTAGTGGGTTTTCAATGTTTTCAATATTTGGAAGTTAGGTAGTAAATCACAATGATGCTGAAAGTACAATTTCCCCACAAAGAACAACATGTAAAGTTTTCAGACTCATACATCAACATCATATTTATTTCTTCTTTCTAATTGAGGGCCCCCAAATCTAAATGAAAAGCACATGGTGTCTGTGTGTGCTTGAATATGCAGTAAATAGACATGAGGAGAAACGAAATTGAATGAGAGAGAGTCAGGGAGAGGTAAGGGAACAGGAATAACCATGCGGAGTGTGAAATCGTCTACTCCGATTTCAGAAATATGGAAGGGAAATTACACATGTTATTTGAATCACAGAAGTTGTGTCTCATAGTTTTATAGTCACATCGTTTGCACCTCTTCAAAATGATGACATATAATCTATTTATGTTTTTATCTTTTAATTAAAAAATATACTACTCCGAAAATCAGAAAAGAAGTCAACCAAACAAAGTCAACATGGGGAAAAAATCTTGCAAAGATGTCTTGCTTTCCAAATGAACAAACCAAATTTACTGCCATCGAGTCGATGCTGACTCATAGCAACCCTATAGGGCAGGGTAGAACTGTCTCTGCGAGTCCAAGATTGGAACTGCTAGTTGGAAAGCCCCGACTGGAAAGCCCTGCCCTTCTCCCCCACAGCAGCTGGTGCTTTAGAACCACAGACCTTGTTGATCACAACCCAAAGCGTTGCCACTATATCACCATGGCTCCTTTTGCATTCAGAGTACCCCAACTCTGTGTACATTAAATGTGTGGTGTGACACTGATTTCTCAACCCTTAGCCTCTAAGAACAAGGATATTTTAAATGTTCCAATAATTTCTAGAAGCAAGGTATATACATGACAATGTTGGAGTTGTCTTCAGAAAGAACAATGCAGTCAAGAAATGCACAGTGTTGGCCCGGTACTAGCTCCGAGGCAATTGCAGAGGCAATTGCAGATGGGATCCTCGCAGAGCTTTCTCCCTATCTATCTGAAAGCAGCTCAGCACCTAGAACAAGTATCCAACATCCCAGTAACACACACACAACCTTCCATCCGAGGGAGTGGCTGCATGGGAAGTGCATGGCTTGAGAATTAAGCCCAACCCTCATTCTGCCATTGGACTACCCATCTTCTTGCCAGAGCGTGATTTCTTTATCTGTTTCTTCTCTTCTCTGCTTTCTGAGAACATACTATTACAATTGAGATTAATATATTCCCAGCCACTCAGATGCCTACACCTGCTTGTCATCATGTTTGGAATGAAGGTTTCTTTGCGCCAAACACACCATTGACTTAAACGATCCTGAAAGCAGTCCTTCTCCTTCGTAGGCAGGGATTGTGAGAAGTCACACTGAAACATCCTTGCATGGACTTCTTGTTGTTGCTGATACTGAGTCAATTCGCACTCCCAGGGCCTCTGCATGACAGAGTAGCACTTAACCTACAGGATTTGCCCGGCTATCGTCTTTAAGTAAGCTAAGTGTTCCTCCGGGGGAGTTGCTGGGTAGGTTTAAATGATCAAACCTACAAAATATTTTGTGTTACCTTTCCCTCATCCACATCTGGCAGATAAAAGTAGTGAGTAGGAACATTGTTGGTTTTGCACTTAAATTATTAGCAATACAATCATCAAAATGGATTCTGAGTCCCCGACACCACTTTCAAAGGTTCTGTAATCAACACAAATTCAACATCCTGACTTCCATGTTGTGTCTATGGAAATATATGAATTGTGCCAGTCTTTTCTTGATATTTGTCACCATCAACAATCAAAACATACAAGATTTTCATCTAAAGGTAGCATCCCTGTGTAGGAACTCTAGAGGAAATGATGGCATATTCTACTTCCAGAGGGCCATACTAGGTTAGATTTCTCACTTATTTTCTGTAGCGATCGCTCACACGTGGTATTGTTGTTCCATTATATTGCAGGCCTACCCTTGTAGCAGTGATAAGGAATGTGAAGTTGGGAGATATTGCCACAGTCCTCACCAGGGATCGTCAGCCTGCATGGTGTGTAGGAGGAAAAAGAAGCGCTGTCATAGAGATGGCATGTGTTGCCCTGGTACCCGTTGCAATAATGGTAAAAGATCTCCCTATATATTGCTGAGCCTCTTTCTTTTCAGGTTATTATTTTAGTTGCTCTGGCGCTGGCCTCAACTCATAGCAATGCCGTGCACAGTGTACTAGCGTGCCATGGGAATGGCAGGGTTTGCCCTGGCTGGGCTCTGGAAATAATTATCCAAGCCTTCCTAGATTGTTTTAGTCTAGAACCTCTGCTGAAATTTGCTCGGTATCAAAAGATCAAGCAACTCACCTCGGATCATTGTTTTGTGATTGTGCATGAGAAGTACTGACTGGAAACGTAGCCCAGACCGCCTGCAGGGGAAGAAAGACATTTTCATGGAGCTCTGTATCGCGCACTAGGCAATACAGACATCTGAAACATAAGAAGCCTTTTATGACTCGCGGAATTAGATGATGGTTTGGCACATGTAAAATCACCTGGATTACCTCCCTGGAGCTTTGGTCACCTTTATATTTTATGGCTTTGGTGACTCGGTGCTTCAGTGCTTGGCTGCTAAGTGAAAGATGGGCAGCTAGAACCACAAACCATTCCACAGGAGAAATCGGCTCCGGTAAAGAATAGAGCAGAGGAAGCCCAATGGGTGCAAATCTACTTGCTAAACGGGGTCATTGTGAATCATAGCCTACTCAGTGGCACCCAACAACAGCAAAAACTCAGTGTTAGCATTGTTGAAGTGTCGCCTACATAGAGATAACTATTTTTTATTCCGTTAACTATATTAAAATACACTTTAATGTAAGTTACATTGAATCTGTTAAACACATTTATTCCATTAAATATATTAAAAACTAACAAGCAAATATGCAAAGAAACTAAAGAATCCATGGTGATTTAGAAAGGCAGCTGTGAGTGGCTCTCCTAGTTTCACCACTTAGCTCGTAATTCCACACCTTTCTTCTGAAGGCACACTCTCAGTTATGTGGTAATGGATCCTTCTGAAAGAGACTGATGTGCTCTTGCAGTCTATGCATAAGCGTAGCCTCACTCTCTCACTCAAACACAAAGGATTTACAAGCAGCCAATAGCAAACACAATGAAAGGCGACAGGCAACATATGATAAAAGCATTACCTCATCGCGGAAAAAGTCAGAAATATACACTCAGTCACACGAGATGAAATAAGCAAGTTCATATTTTTTCATGTGTGTTCTTTGCCCCGTGCTTAGTCTTACTGTAAATACCTTTGACATGAAGTAGATGAGCAAGGATTTCACATTAGAGACGTTTACAGTCTCGACTAGTATTGCAAGGCTAATTGATTAGGACAGCCTGGATCCTGAGGCTAAATCTCTGGGCTGATCATTTATAAATAAGAATGAACAAAAAAGCAATGGTCGTCAAGTCTGTTCCGATTCACGGTGACCCTATGTGTACTAGAGTAGAATTGTGTATTCCATAGGGTTTTTGTTGTTTTAAAATCAATGTAGATTTTTTTCCCATGTCTTACTACTCCTAATGTGTTTCCAGTAACCCAGGAAACGTCATTTTGTTTTCATTCCTATTTTTTATTCATGGACACTTGGTCTAGGCAGAGTCAAGATCCGCATCAAACAACTTCACTCCAAAGTTAAGCTACGTTTATACTCAATCCCAGAAAATCAATAAAGGAATAGAGGCATCAACAAATGACTGGATGAGCAAATGAGAGAATAAATAAATGACTTCATACCTCACAGCAGGACAATACTTGAATAAGTCCCAGACTTTCTAGAATGCAATTATTCTAACCGGTTATGTGATTACCTCCAGGCATCTGCATCCCAGTTACCGAGAGCATCTTAACTGCGCACATACCTGCTCTGGATGGCACTCGACACCGAGATCGAAACCAAGGTCACTACTCAAACCATGACTTGGGTTGGCAGAATCTAGGAAGACCGCATTCCAAGATGTCACACATCAAAGGTAGGACTGACTGCAGCTCTAAGGCTTATGTTCTTCCTTGTTTAATAAGAAACATGCACCTACCTACTTAACCCCACTGCTTTTAGAAATAAAATCACAAAGGAGGTACTTCAATGGCAAGATTTTAGTTGAGTTTATTAATGATTTTAGGTAAATTTACTATTTGACTTATTTTTGAGAATGTTAGGGGTTTCTTAAAGGTCTTATTATGAGGAAAAGTATATCAGGAGAATTGAAGCACTCTTAAAGACAGTACAATTTCCTTGCGTGGATACACTAACATGGCTGTCACATAACCACCCATGAAACATTCTGAAAAATGAGGTGGGAAGTCTTGTCATATGGTTTGATCATTTCATATTTAGGCCATTTCTCTTATTTTTTATTTTATTAAAAGATAATTTTATTGAGGTCTCTTACAACTCTTATAACAATCCATACATCAATTGTATCAAGCTTATTTGTACACATGTTGCCATCATTATTTTCTAGACATTTACTTTCTACTGAGCCCTTGATATCAGCTCCTCTTTTTCCCCTCCTATTATTTCTCTTCTTTGCAGATTCAGAAACTTTACATTATTAAAAAAACAGATCATACAATCAAGCAAATCATTGCTTTCTAGTGGAATTATATGTGGTCATACAATTCCTTTTCTGGTATAAAAATATGTGAGAAATCCAATCACTTAGAGTAAAATTTTAAAACCATGACATTATCTGGCTTCCAGGCTGGGCCTCTCTTTAAAGGAAGTCTCTTCCATGTGTTTTCTGTAGAGCACTGCTCTTGATGTGTAATTTTATGATGACAACCAGGAAAAAAAGTTCTTACATAGAATGTCTCTGTGAACCAAAGTGTCCTGCTAATTTTATCACAATACACCTCTCCATTTTGGAAATGTATCACCATCCTTGGTATATCAAAGGCACTGAGAAGTTCAGCATCAAAATAAAAAAGTTTCCTCCCACCTGTTTGAACACAGTATCATTCCTCCGCATTGGCATGTCATACAGAACAAGTTTCCACAAATAGCTGACATATTATTCTAGTCTAGACTAGATTCTGGTCACCATCAGGTGAATAGTGCTCATGAAAATTTGACAAATAATTCCTATTCAATGATCCTCCTTGAAATTCTATGTTCTTTCCCCTCAACTTTCCCACTTGAATCCCACCAAGTTCACATGTGTTTATTGTTACAATAGTATATGTCTTTATTCCAACAGATATCCATGTCACAGTACAGTTCCAAACTTACTAGTTCCAATTTATTCATTCTTACGTGTAACTTTTTGTTGACAAACAGAAAAAAAAATTCTTACATAGAATGGCTAGTGAGCTAAGTCCAGAACATGCGATGTGGTTCTTTATATCTAGGTTCACAGGTGTGTTAGTCTGGGCAGACGAGAGAAAAAAATCCACAGAAACTCATGTGTCTATAAGAGAGAGTTTTATATAAACAGTAAGTGTACATCAAGAAAGCATCCTAACCCAGTGTTGTCCAAGTCCATAAATCCAACAGTAGCCCATATGTCTGACACCAATCTACAACGTCCTCCTCAATCTCACAGAAGACATGCAATGATGCCGACTGCAGGAGGAAAGCTCAATCAGTGAGCATGTAAGCATCTCAGCTCTGGCAGGGGTCTGCACAAGGCTGCTAGGAAGGCCAGGCTCACTGAGCCATTTATCTCTCTGCCCTTCAATTAATCCTGCATGTGTTTATCAGCCAGGTTGGCACAATAAAGCTTAACTAGCTCAACAGGTAACCTTGCAAACCAACTTATGATCTATGAGCACAATCATTGCTGCTGCTCATTTTGTGCTGATGTTTTATTATGATTGTGCTGAAGCAGTGCCTTGAGTCCATTCTGACTATTGGTAACCAATTGTGTGGCAGTGTAGAACTCTGCTCACCGGTGTTTTCTGTGGCTGTTACAGAGCAGACCTCCAAATCTTCCTTCTGCTGTGCTTCTGGGTGGACTAGAACCTCCCACTTTTCCTTTCGAAGCTAAAGTTATAACCATCTGTACCACCTGGGGATTCCTACTGGTACATAGTTATCTTAGGACTCCCTGATAATTTCATCCTTCTCCTTGAAAAAGAGCTTTTCTTAGACTATCCAAGAAGGTATCTAATGAATTAATTGAAAGCAATTGTTTTGATTTCTGCTTCACTCACCTGGTAGGAAGAAGTAATGCTTAGGAGAATGTATGAAAGGCCCCCTCCTGCCACCATTGAGTTGATTTCGACAGATAGTGACCGAGCAGTTGCACAGGCTGTACATCTTTACGGGGAACAGATAGCCTCACCTTCAGCCTGCTGAGGGAATTGGTCTTACTTAGTAGTCCTAGCATTACCCAACGACACCCTCAGATCTCCTGATCTAAAAGATAGACCACGACTAAATACAACGGAAATGAAACCATAGTACTAGCTCTTCGTTAAATTTTAGAGCCAGGCCCCAAGGATGGAAATCAATCCAGTAGTAAATGTAATGGATTAGAGCGGGGATCTTTTTATCTGCCAACGGCCATTTGGATATTTATAACATTATCTGAAGGTCATACAAAATTATCAGCTTGAGAATGAGCCTACTATATTTGCTCAAACATTTAATTAAGTCACCCTTAATGAGATTGCCAGGAGCCCTAGTGTTACACGTGGCCTGCAATACACATGATCGGCAGTTCGAAACCACCAGCAGCTCCACTGGAGCAAGTCTGAGCTTTCTACTCATGTCAGAAGTTACAGTCTTGGAAGCCCACAGTGAGTTTGGGTGTTGTTGTTGTTGTTGTTGTTGTTGATTTAACATGATGGCTGGAACTGCTTCCCCTGGTGAAGTGTATAAGGTTAGCTGATGTTGATGATTTTGAGGCTTCACATGGCCCATGACCTAGCCTAGAGGAAGATCAGTCACTGTAGATCAAAGACATTTCCATTACAAATGGTAAATCCATGGCAGATATGTGAAGAGCTATTTTAAGCACCTCTGATGGTAAAATAGAATTCTTTCTAGAGTGTTATGTTCATACCTCTTGCCACCTTCTCTCTAGGACATGAGGGAGACCCCTGTCTGCGATCTACAGACTGCATCGAAGGGTTCTGCTGTGCGCGTCACTTCTGGACCAAGATCTGCAAACCAGTCCTCCATCAGGGGGAAGTCTGTACCAAACAGCGCAAGAAGGGCTCACATGGCCTGGAGATTTTCCAGCGGTGCGACTGTGCGAAGGGCCTCGCCTGCAAAGTGTGGAACGATGCCACCTACGCCTCCAAAGCCAGGCTGCACGTGTGTCAGAAAGTCTGACCCCGGGGGCGCAGCCAGCCGACGACTGTGGATTTGCTCATGGAATGCATTACAGCAGGGTGGTAAATAAGGGCCTGGATTCATGAAGTGTGCAGGCTTGGGCCTGTGGGAAGAAGACAGGTTACAGAAAGAAAGAACGGGGAGTAAAAAGAGCACCGAGTGAGTGAGAGTGGATGACAAATGCAGTGTGTTTCCATTATGCAACTTGTTGATGTAGATAATGTACACATTTGTGGAAATGCTTTTTTTCCCGTAAGCACACAGTGGGATTCCTGAGGATGACCGTGTGACTTTCCAATCACTTAGGTGGTGCTGAAAGATACATTTCCTTCAGGCCGCTGATTGCCTGTAAAAGCAACCTAAAGCCATATTTCTATTCAGTTATAGTTTTAACAAAATATTCTTGCAGTATACCTTGGGATATTATAGGCTTTAAAATGAGAAAATAGGTGGCGAACATCATATAAAAGCATACAGCAGAGTTCATTAGCAATGAAGAATCACATTTTAATTTAGAATACGATTTCTACCGTGTTGAAAGGCCTTGATAGGCAAAGGGGGGGTATGGTGGGGGTAAGACAGCAGTTCATATTCCCCAACATTCTCTAATTTCAAAATAATGGCAAATCTTACATATATGTGTTTGTATATCTCTATGTGAAGATAGAGATATGAGCCCACAAAAACGTTTTTGCCTCAAATGGTTTAGTTACATTAAAATCATTTAAATCTATAATGAATAAAAAGTCGCTGATATTGAGTTGATTTTGAGTCATAGAGACCCTATAGGACAGAGTGGAACTGTCCCTGTGTGTTTCCAAGACTAGACATTTTTATGGGAATAGAAAGTTTCACTTTATCCCTTGGAGTGGATGCTGAGTCCAAACTTCTGACCTTGCCATTAGCAGTCCAATTGTAACCCACGACACTGTCAGGACACCTCAAAATTAATAAACCTGGAATAATTAGACACAGATAGTCAACTTCAAAAGAATTGATGTTGCTTCCTTCTTGATGGTATGCAATTCTTATACTGAGTATAATTTAGTTACCAAAGTAAACCCTTACTTGTGAACTGCAATGCACAAATAGGCACAGAATTTTCACAGATGGATAAAAATTTCAAGACCTCCAAAATATGAGTAGGAAAAAAAAACTAATGAATTTTCTGTTGTTTGTTTTTTAAGCTTTGGTAATCCCTACATTTTGATATAACTAGACTGGCAAATATATTTAAGCTTACAGATTTAGCAGTTAAACTGATTTTAAAAAAGACTTGAGACATATCTGTCCTGCAAGAAAGTAGAACAAACGTTTGTCCTGGAATCAGATCTGACAGCATGTTGATTTTATGTAGGAAGCATAAGCTGGCTTCTTGAAGTCAAACTCTAAATCATCCAGTTGGAAGTTTTCTTTGAGGTTTGCTGTCACAATATTTGCAATACAGGTTAGCTCCATATGAGATTGCTTGCCAGTTTTGTCTTCAAAATATTTATTTTGCGTCTTTGCCATGCTAAAATCATCTTAACATGAAGAGCTCTCATGAAACGGACCCCTGGTGAATGTAGTACATACACATTCTATTGTGTCCCGTAAGCTTCTTTGTCTGCACCGCCCTCTGAGCAGCAGCCGTGTTATTGCCAAAGATACCATTTCTATCTTCTGCCTTCATTGAGATTCAAAAATAGAAATGAAATAATTTGCAACATCTGCGTATCTATAATCTATGGACACCACGGTGCCTTGAAACTATTTTTACTATTATTTTTACATTATTCCGTTTTAAATATTTTGTCTAGCGCATGAGTGGCAACAAGGTTGTCTTATAGTTGTTCTTTTTGACCCTTTGTTTATTTGTTGGTTTTGATAGACCAGAACTCACTTGTTAATTTTCTCTTACTTAATTTTATCCGCTATGTAAAATTCCAGTTCTCATAATAGAAATTGAAAATGAGTCTGAATATCTATGAAGAATTTCTGCTCCTCACACACATTTACTAGGATGATCAAAATTTCTGTTTCCAACACATGTCTACTTAAAAAAAAAAAAGAAAGCTAATCTTCCCCCAAGCTCAACTTTATACAAACAGGTTTCTCTAAACTGAAGAGACACAAACACAGACCACTTCAATCAAATATTTCCTAATTGCAATTACCTTTATAATCTTCTCTGCATTGTTTTCCTTATGTTTGTTCACTTCTTCAAAATTATTATTTGAAGTAATTTATTTACAGGAAATGCTAATGAGATGTATTTTCTTATAGAGATATTTCTTACAGAAAGCTTTGTAGCAGAATATATTTGCAGCTATTGACTTTGTAATTTAGGAAGGATGTATAATAAGATAAAATATATTAAATTTTTCTCTCCAAAAAAGCTGAATCTGGATTTTCTTTTGTGTTTCTCTCATGTGAAGAACGTTCATGATATCAATGGTTCCCAGAATTCATGCCAACCTGATCAGGCTTGGAAGCCGAATGGGAAGAAATCCTTTGACCACATCATAAAGAGATGACCCAAGTCAGTTTGCAGTTGCTGAAGACAGCTTATTTCATGACAGTATAGCCACAATTGGTAGAAAGTGCTTTTTTCATTTAACTACACTATTTCAGTTTGTGATTTCCACCTAGTTATCTTTACTTGACTTTCTAGAACATCTCAGGGCAAGGACTTTTACACAAAGTTCTTCAAAATACTAGAAGATGGTGATGTACTTGCCCCAGTCTCCTCCCAGTAGAGATGCTAACGTGATGAGAATACTGATTTGCTTCACTGTGGAGCAAAGAGCTCCAGAACGCCTTCCTGTACAGAGATAAACGAAATTTCCTGTCTTGAGTGACTCGATTCTGATTGTAGGAACGACATCTTCAGGCTGCTCGCTCCACTCAGGTATTTCAGAAGTGGCTGTTAAATTGTACTCACGTGTCATGAGAATGGCATGAATGGAAAAGTCCATGGTGTAATATTGGAGATGTTAACATGCTGGGAGTGTGCAACACAATCACTCTGGGATATAATAGAATAGAATTAAGTTCCTCAACTTGCATAGGAAGTTTAATGAAATATAAACAGTCCCATAACTAAAATCACAATGGAAGATGCTTCAAGCATTGCTGAAATAGTTCCCACATCATTTAAATCAGTCATTTAGTGTTTTTTTAAAGAGTTATGCATGTCTTCAAATTGAGAACATTTATACTTCCTAGTTAAAGTGTATTTTTAGATTGTGGCAGTCATATGGGGGTAATTTTTGTTTTCCACTGAGCTCAATAAGATGCTCTGAGAAGTGACACATCACCCTGGCTTCTCTTTTGAGACCAGACTTTCAAGAAGAAGAAACCTTTGTTATAGAGAAACAGCTTGAGGCAGGAACCAATCAATTACACCCTTTTCCTCCCCCGAATTCAGACCTTTAGAGAAATACACTGAGAAAGAAAGTCAGAGACAGACTGACAGGGCAACGTGACTATTGGAGCTGTTATTAGGTGCTGTTGAGTTGGCCCTGACTTGTGTGGACCGAGAAAGGCTGTTTGCTTCGCCACCACCCTGGCTGCAATGGGTCGCAGATTGAATCCTTGTGATCCATTGGGTCTTCACTGTCAGATCTTCAGAATGAGATCACCAGATCTTTCTTCCTAGCTTGTTTTAGTCCGGAAACTCTGCTGACACCTACTTAGCTGCACAGAAATATACAAAGTTCCGCTGGCAAATGGATGCAATTTTTGAGCAAAGAGCATCATCTGGGAAGAGAATCAGGTCTCCCGCATCTGGCCAGAGGATGGCCTAACCCTGGACATCAGACACTGATGGATTCCGTACCCATTCATAAGTGACTTCAGACAACGTCCAATTGTCCCTCGTGGGAACTCCCTCTAACAAAATCCATAACCAAAAGGGAGAAAAGAAAACGACCTACTTCCCTCAGGGAGTTAACAACACAAAAGAAAATGGAGCTACATATTTTTCATTCAGCAATCTCATTTGCAGTTCTCCAAACCTAGACAATCTTATCACATGAGAAGAGTGCGTGAAGCATAGAGTGTGACCAAGCCTTCCATGCTACTCCCCATTCAACGTAAGGAATGAGCAACAATAATTCGTGCACACCACTACCCACAGATGTTTATATTTTTAATTCCATCTTACATAACTTTTATCTATCTATCTATCTATCTATCTATCTATCTATCTATCTATCTCTCTATCTTTCTATCTCTCTCTCTATCTATCTATCTAAAGCATGACCATAGATGTTTGGACCAAAATCTGATCCTCTATCTGCTAGGGCAGCCCCTCATGAGGTAATTTCCACAATCCCAGTTACTCCTTTGCTGTGGGTCGTCTTAGGAACATTGGTGGAATATTTTTCCTTCCACCCTCCCATAACAAATAAACAAACATAAAACTTCTGTCAAGTAAGCTTTAACTCACAGTGCCCCTGTAGGACACAGTAGAATGGCCATCTTTGGGTTTTTGAGGCTGTACATAATTACAGAGAAGAAAAACACATCTATCTCTCTCAGAGTGGCTGATGGGTTCAACTGACTGGTCTTGCTCTTGGCGGTCCACTGAGTCACCACGGCTCCTTTTGCCTCTCCGAGGGGTTGGCAAAATATGTAACATTGTAAAGAGTGTTGCTACAAAATGACAAACTCCTTCATTAAACACAAATTTCAGCCTGTGAAGTTTTTATTTGTCAACATATCTTTCATCTAGGTCTACACCATTCTGAAGGTGGTGTTCCCAGCTCTCCCCCCTCCCCTGAAGAATTGTCTGCAGTTTTGACATCTGGGAGACACTTACATCATGTTCATTTTAGTGTTGTTGGAGTTTGCACAACAAAAACTTCATCAGAAAGGATAATATCTATGTGTCAGGACAGCCCTTGATAATTTTGAAAAATGAGCAGCTGCTTTGTCATGATGGAACATATATATATTTGGCCCATATTTTCTGTCCTTTTTATAACCCATGTGATTTTCCATTTCTTAAACCTTTTCCTTACATCTCTTGTGATCATCTTGTGTCCTTAGAGAAAATCAATCTCGATAACCCCTTTGGAATTCCATAAAACAGTCACCATAACCTTCTGAACTGCCTTGAACTTAACTTGTCCAGAAGATACACTTGAAGATACACTTTCTTTTCCGTTTTAAAAAATTACTATTAATTGTGAGTTAATACATATATCTTACAAATCCATAGTTGAAGCATGCCAAGCAGAGTTGTACAATTACCACCACAATAAGTTTCCAAGCATTCTTTTGCTTTCTGGACTCCTTGTAATTGTCTCCCTTACTCCCACCCTCCACCCCCTGTACCAGTGAACTGCACTCTGCCTCATACACACTTGTAACCTGAGGACTGAAGTTGGAAAACACCTGAGTCTTTGGACGCAGGAGCCAGTTGTACTAAGATTGTTGAACTGTTGGTGGACAGTCTTGCTCAAACATGGTCTTGCTACATCAATGGCCTGTGTGCTGTATTAAGATGTGCATCATTCTGGCAGCCCTGTGATGGACATTCTGTTTTGTTTTTGTTTGTTCATATTACGAGGTCTCGCAGAGGTGTGGTGCCATTGGAGGTCACCCTTTTGAAGTTCATGTTTCTTAGTTTCGGTATATGAAACCCAGGAATGATGAACCTATAGGGACAGCAAGTGGAAGAAGGGTTCTGGGCGGGGATGGGGGCAGGGAAGAGAGGGTACAGTGAAAGCCAAAGTTTTCTTGGACCTCGTTCTCTAGATTTCTTGATCAATTCAAAACTTGTCTTTGATTCTGATTTTATTCTGTAAAATTATTTAATTAGCTTTGATCATGTGTCAAAGACTGAGGGAAAGCTCAGCTCATTGAGTTAGATGATCTACACACAAATGGCTTTGGAACATGTGGAACTAAAAGCAAATGCCAAACCAAATGAGACCCCAATTCCAGAGATACCCCATCATTGGTAATTCTGTGGTCTTCCTCCATCCAAGAGTGGATGTCAGCCCCGTGTCTTCATTAACTGAGGTTGATGGGCTTTCCTGCCTTGGCTCCTTTTTGAGATCTTGCCAACATTCCATCAAATGCTTGTCCCCTCTGGGCACTGTTGTTTTCTGTTGGTCACCATTACAATACACTCACTGCAAAGCTTCAGTTATTTGAAAAGATGTCAATTTGAGTTTTGTTAAAAGCTTTACATCATCCTTGACTGCAAACTCTTTTTGTGCGTGGCACAAGAGTATCTTTTTTGCTTTGTTTTGTTTGTAAAGGCACTCCCAGGAGACTCAGAGAAATGGTTTACTCAGAGAACATGTGTGTAGTTGTCCACTGATTACAGAGACATTTTAAAAGATACGTTGTTCGAAATAAATTTACACCAGTATGAACTGAAACCCTAGTGATAGGTGACCTTGCACACTAATCAGTCTCTAAGACCATTCTGTACTGACAGCTGTAAAATAAGTGTTCACTCCTGTTATGTCTAGTCAGGTTGTCCAATCCAGACTCTCAGGTGTTTCAGGGAAATAAAATGACACACCGAGTATCTATTGGCATTGTGGTTATGTGTTGGGCTGCTAACTGTAAGGTCAAGGGTTTAAAACCACTGACTGATCTGAGGGAAAAAGACGAGGCTTTCTACTTCTATAAAGATGTATAGCCCTGGGAACCCAGAGGGGAAGTTCTATTCCACCCTGTGAGGTTCCAATGAGTTAGCAACTGCTCTGTGGCAATGAGTTTGGTTTGGGATTTTCCCGTCTATTAGTACAATACATAAGTATGTTTCAATAATGAAACCCCCATAGCACTGTAATACCATATAGGCCATCTACCATTTAAAATTCCTCAGATAGATGTTAAGTCCCTGAAAATTAAAGGTCCTTGCATATTAAAACAAAAATAATTTGAGATCAAAAGTATGATAAATTTGGCAATTGTTAACTTCCTTTTAAGAATAAAGAGTCCCAAAGAAATGTATGCTTCAAAATCCTCATGTTCATGGCCACAGTTTCCCTACGTTATTCTATATTCCGCTCTACGTCTGCCTGAGGAGTTTCTGAGTAGGCTGGACCTGCTTCAGCAGCCATGGATGGGCAAGTGCCTCTCACTGAAGTAACTGCAGGTTCTTTAAGATCTCATGGGCTTTATTAGCTTGACAACAACTTCCAATTTAATTCACGTTGAATGGAGTTCAGTGAATTATCAAGATAATATACAAGCAATGCTACATTTAGATTAGAAAATGGCTAGCTTTCAGAGCAGATATCTCAGGTAAGGTGAATTTAATAGGTCTGGGATGCAGCATTGCCAAAAACTATAGCAGAAATTCTTGGAATCTGAATGAAAGAAGAGAGATGCTAAAAATGCTAAGAAATCCAAACCAGATGTGGAGTCCAGAACCTATAAACCAAAACACCTTTACTATCCATTCAAGAAGTTAGACAGGGCAGTGCTATTTGCCATAAATTATCATGGAAGGAAAATTCACCTGTGTATCCTGTTTCCTTTTATTTTATCAAAAAAGTTTAATGAACAATTTTTATTGTAAACGAGTTTACATTTCAAATCATCAAGTTTGCATTCAGCAGTGCAAACCACTCATCCAACCCTCCCGGAGGCCAGCCCATCACCCAACACGGCCACCCATGGACCACACCCTCCATTCGTCCAGATCATCATGCCACAGGAGAAGAGTGAGTGAAGGACAGCGCACGAACAAGCTCTTTATTACATTTCATTAAATTTAAGGATGGGGAAAGGTTAATCCTTGTGTATCATTTCCCATGATGTTGAGGCTGACTTATAAAGACTTTGTGAGACAGGTAGAACTGCCCCCTCGTGAATTTCCAGACCGTAACTCTTTCAGGAACTAGAAAGCCGTGTCTTCCTCAGGGCAGCTGATGGTTTCAAACTGCTGACCTTGAAGTCCGTTGCTCAACTCAGAACCACGTTGCCATGAGGGCTCCTTTCTAGCATGAACATAGAAATATTGACTAAAATCTGACCACCTATCTGCAAGAGCAGCACCTGGTGAGGTGATTGCCCCAATGCCAATTACAATGTCACTGGGGATCACTTAGGTAACATTGGTCAAGTAGGTACCCCTCCCCATTAACAAAAACACTGCCATCAAGTCAATTCTGGCTCATAGCAACCCCATAGGACAGAGTAGAACTGTCCATACCTCCCCTTCCTAGCTACCTCCAAAGTTTATTTGCTTTGGTTTGAGTGTTTTTGTCTTGTGGGATCATATATCATTTGTCATCTGGTGTGGGCGGCTTTCACACAGCACAAGGTTCTCCAGAGCCATCTCTGCCATCATGCTGTCATTGTTTATCAGGGATGCACAGTATTCTACCGTGTGCCTGTACGAGAGTCACTTTTCATTCTTCTACGTATGAACATTTGGTTTTTTGCCATCTTCTTGCTGTTGTAACCTGTGCTACAATGGTGTGCACGTGCCCAGTGGAGGTCTTACTGGCTGATATGGACCTGCCCGTGGGACGTAAATATGCATGACCACTGTGGAAAGCAATATGGCCCTACCTCTGTCTCCTTTTAGAGAACTGTTTAAAACAATTCCGCTGTTTTGCCAAATGTGTCAGGTTTAGAGATTCATCATTTGAGAATTTTCTTAAGTACCCGGCATCCAAGGGTTCCTTTGAATATGAACTTGTTAACACCAGTTCTGTTGGGTGATTTGGCTTGTGCAGTACTTGTATTTTGTGAGCTGATCTTTTATTTTATGATTTTACAGATGAAGAAGTGTACAGCAGTGGCTGCTTTTACTGCTTCATGCCGTGCCATGACTTACTCACTTAGTCCTGAATTAATGGGGTTTTAGAATGTCATCGTCTGGGCATTAGTATTTCTGCAGCCTTCCGTCATAGGGACTACAAAGGCACTCCCAATTTCTGTTCATTCTCTCAACACTTCCAAAGCACCTACTAAGTGCCAGGCAGCCCTTTACACATGGTGAACATAGCATCAGAGTACTAAGCAGATATAATCAATGCTCATTATTTCTGTATCCCTCTCATGTCTTAAGGGGATAATTAGGAGGTAGAAAACAACTACATAACAAATATATAAATAGTATAGGAGACAGGGGTACAGACTGTAAAGAAAAACCAAGCAAGGCGCAGAGAATAAACTAACTCTTGACCCACAGATTTGGAACTTGTCAGCCTCCATCACAGCATGAACCCTTTGCCTGATGCTTCATGGGCTTTATGAGATGCTGCAAGGAATTGTGGGACCCAATTCCTATGAGAGAGTACCCAGATGGTGGGGATATAGTTGATGTTAGAGATGATGGAGCAGTGCACCAGTTGGGAAAAGTTGGACATTAGGGATCCTTTTAATCTCCCCATCCAAATTATTCATGCAGAATTTCATTAGCAAAAAGTGATAGCTCATTGGATGCACTAAGTAAAGCAGGTGGAGGCAAAATGGAAGGATGAGGAGGTGGTAGGAAGAGAGCGTCAGGGGAACCATCAGAGGAAGACAGAACTTGAACAAAGAGGTCCCGGGAGAGTGTATGAAGAGGTGCAATGACTGGAAAGTTGGAACTCGTATATGGCAATCAGAAGAACTTTCAATCTGGTTCAGATATCAAAGGTGCCGGGGAAATAGATCCCAGGTGTAGGCCTAAGAATCTATTTTAGCAAGAAGTATAGCTCCATCAATGTTTCCATTGACAGTAATGAACAACATTGGACAACATTAAAGGGCAATTTGTCAAGCAGAGCTAAATTCCTCTTTGAACTTAAGTAATCGCATAGGGTAGGGCCTGAGAATTCTAAAGAAATAATGTACAAGCAATTGAAGTCCTTTCTTAAGAAATGCACTTGCCATCATGCCTCTCACACATGTCATAAATACCACAGTGCATAAGTTAAAAAAGTCAGGGTGCAGTGTAGCAATTATGAAATACACAATTTTCCTCTAATTCTTGAATGCTTCCTCCCCTCTCCCCGCCCCACTATCATGATCCCAATCCTACCTTATAAATCCGGCTGGACTGGAAGATGTACACTGGTACAGACAGGAACTGGAAACACAGGGAATCCAGGACAGATGAACTCCTCAGGACCAGGGGTGCGAGTGGCGATACCGGGAGAGTGGAGGGAAGGTAAGGGAGAAAGTGGGAACAGATGACAAGGTCTACATATAACCTCCTCCCTGGGGGACGGACAGCAGAGAAGTGGGTGAGGGGAGACATCGAATGGTGTAAGATATGAAAAAATAATAATAATTTATAAATTATCAAAAGTTCATGAGGGAGGGGGAGTGGGGAGGGAGGGGGAAATGAGGAACTGATACCAAGGGCTCAAGTAGAAACCAAATGTTTTGAGAATGATGATGACAACATATGTACAAATGTGCTTGACACAATGGATGGATGCATGTATTGTGATAAGAGTTGTATGAGCCCCTAATAAAATGATTTAAAAAAGAAGTTCCTGAGGTTCAGCAGTGATGCCAGGGACTTGTTTCCTTTGCTCCAAATCTTCCCCCTTCAGTACACCTGCTCTAACAGTCATCGGTCTGTGTTTCACAGCGTATCAGCCTCCAGGGCCTAATAGCAGATGGAGAACATCAGATCCATGAGTACATGTAAACCTTTTGAAATCCTACTTAAGCTATCCGTACAGGCCTTGAAATCAAGATGATTTTTATCTTTTGTTTCTTTTCCCACCATGCTGTGCTTTCATTTTAGTCGTCTTCTTGTTTGTGCCAATGGCTATTAACGCTGGGCCTAGTTGTAGGTCATACTTAAAGATGATGTAGATACTAATAAGTCCAAGCAGGCTGTGGAGCACACGCCCATATGATAACTCCCCAAGTCTCAAATACACGGACGCTGCCTGTAATAAACTGGTTACACTCTAGAGCCCATGATCTGCAAGGTCAGCGGTTTGAAACCAGCAACCGCTCCACGAAAGATGAGGCCGTTGACTTCCATGAAGAGTTACAGTCTCAGAAACCCGCAGAGACAGTGCTGGATCAACATAGGGTTGCCATGAGTCAGCGTCAACTCAATGGCAGTGAGCTTTTGAATTTTTAAAGAAAATAAAGCAAAACTCTTCTTCAAAAGTTTCAAGGGACTTAGAATTCTCTGTGGCGACTCAATTCCCCAAGACCCTGTGGACTTCCATTTGAAACTGTTATAAATAAACGCCAGTGGTAGATAGATGCGGGAACTCTGGAAAAAGTACTTAAACTGAAAATAATGAAGACCACTTGGAAGTAGGTAGGTTTTGTCTTTTTTCAGTGAGTATAGTGCTGCTGAAAACTCTGTTCTATGAGAGTAGGAGAGAACGGTTATCAATCAATTAATAAGGAAAAACAATCACAGGATAAAGATACCACATATATTCATGTATAAACCAAGTTTTCCAGCACATTTTTAATGCAGTTTTTGTGGTAAAATTAAGTGCCTCGGCTGATATTCGGGTTGGCTTATACTCGAGTATATACGGTATTTAGCATTAGAAATGCCACAGATGAAAGAAAGGACAGGCAGAGGCAACTCCAGAAAATGTTCAGGGATCAAGTGGTCCCTATTAGCAATTTTTTGTTTGCAAAATGTGTTGATGGGTGCCATGGAGTTGGTTGTGACCTGTCAGAACTCTATGCGCAACATTGCCAGGCCCTGCCCGGTGCGCACCATTGCTCCCATGCTGGTGTCCTCCATTGTTGCAGCCTCTGTGCCAGTTCTTCTAGTTGAAGGACTTCCTCTTTTTCCTCTGTCCCTCTTCTTTACCAAGCATGATGTCCTTCTCTGGGGACAGGACTTTTACAAAACCAGTAACTTTGAAATAGGTCAAATAGAGGGAGCACTTAAAAAGGATTGGATCGGCTATAAAACGGCCGGTTGTGGGTCATCCTGGCAGAATATTATCCTTGAGAGTTAACAAGCTGCCACTGGACATATCCTGACTCATGGTACCCACACATGCAACAGAGGAAACTGCCGCCTGGTCCCTTATTGCTTGCATGTTGAAGTCCATGTTTGGAGCTACTGTGTCACTCCATCTGACCAAGGGCCTTTGCGGCCCTGTGGACCATCTCCTTCAACAAGCTGTCTGTCCTCTTCGTGTTAACAGGTTCCAGCTCAGCAAGTCAGAGCATGGCTGCTGGGATCTGTAAGGTTTTGATTCACTAACACTAGCAATTTCCTTCTGGACTGTCTGAGTCTGGACGCTCTGGTGAAAACTGTTCACTGTGGGTGACTTGGGCCGTATTTGAAATGCCAGTTGTGTACTTTCTAGCGTGACAGTCACACCCAAGACGCCACGATATTGCTCTAGACTGCTGTTTCTCAAAGTGGGCGCTACCAGCCCCTTAGGAGTCGGGAACAATCGAGGAGAGAGATGGGCTTGCAAAAATAGAAGCCTACACTTTACCCTGCATCGTGAGCTGTATAGTACAAAAGTTTTCATTGCCAGAGGGGCACCGAGTAGTTTTTTTTCTCTAAAATGGGGTCCAAAGATGTTTGACAAACATTTGAATCGTTCACTGAGTGATCTTACTAAGATCTAATTTTCATCAATTTGCAAGAAGGATTGTCATAAAGACTTACAAAAGAGATGCCGAGAATAACATTAATGATGAAAATCTTATATCTATACTATGCTAGAGCAAGTGGTTCTCAACCTTCCTAATGCCATGACCCTTTAATACCTCATGTTGTGGTGACCCCCCCAACCTTAAAATTATATTTGTTGCTACTTCATCACTGGTATGAATCGGGCAACCCCTGTGAAAGGGTCTATCCACCTCAAAGGGGTCGCGACCCACAGGTTGAGAACCACTGCTTTAGACACCATGTGGCTACACTTAAGTCATGACAATAGACTTGTAACCCTTCTTTCATTTGAATGTTTGCTAGGAACCAGGTGCTGCCTGGAGGGTCATCTCTGTATCAGCATGTGTCATGTTTTTCATAACAATTACTCTACAGCTAAGAGGATTTGAGACCTTTCATTTCTGAGACCAGACTTCAAAATTCTAGCCAATAATATAACAAACAGTTAATCCTTCCTCCACCATACCTTTTAGAATTGTGTGAGATTCAGAGGTGCACCTACTGTTTAGAGATCTCATAAGTATCAAGGCTGAGACAAAACCCTACCCATGTTGTATACCCAAAAGTTTCACTTTGAGTTTTTCCAGTTACTGCCTGGAGTCTCTTTTGAACCTCATTAATCAATAGTAGCAAATGGTTAAAATGAGGAACTTTATGAGATTTATAATCTAGCTTATTAACATAGCATATTTTATGCACGTTATAGCATTTTTGCAAACTGTGCCACCCCTTACACATTAGGTAGGTGAACAATATGGTGCAAAGTGCTTATGAGCAATGACAGCCATGGAGGCAGCAATGATATCACTCCCCCACAGCTGAAGAATCTGCTTGTTAGTGGGTGTGATAGTTACATAATCTGATGTCACTCTGAGGATTCCGAGGGAAGGGGTGGAGTCTAGCCTTTCCATCAGTTAGTAGCTTGATGACCTCATTTGGAGGCATGAAGGAGACAAATAGCTCACTGGAGGTGAGACACGGGCTCACTCCCTGCAAGACATCCCTGTGGAGAAGACACATGGAGAGAGGCTGATGGAGCCAGACCTCTGGAGCTGGAGAAGCCATGTGAGGACCCCTGGCAGAACTGAGAAGCTTACAACACCACTGGATCCATAAGACTTCCCACCCACTGGTGTGTGATCTTCCTGCATTTGGCATCATTGCATGTGTTTCATGAGTCTGAGAAAGGACTTTATAGATTGGTATCAGACTAATATCAGACTAATGGACTTGATCTGGACTGGGTTAGAATATTTTCTCAATAATTGATTATTCTTGTACTCATTCTTATACACATATGAGTGTCTGAATCTGTTTCTGTAGTTTACCCAGACTAACACAGTGGGGAAGCTGAAAATTTCTGTGCTTGCTTTTACAACTCACATACAAGACAAAAACAAAGCGGCAAACCTTCATATACATACAGTAATATATATATATATATATATATATATATATATATATATATATATATATATATATATATAACCATTGCCATCATGTAGTTGTGGATGTATAGTGATGCTATAGGACAGGGTGGTACTATCTTATGAGATTCTAGGACTAGTAACTGTTTATGGAAATAGAAAGATTCATATTCTCCCCCAGGGCAGCTGGGAGCTTTGAACTGATGATATTTTGGATTATAGCTCAATGCATAACTATCTATCTCTCTCTACACATACACATCTAATTTATCCATCTATATAGATAATCTATATAGATATCTATATATGCTCTATATAATATATACATATCTCTTTATACAGCTTTCTCTATGTATATATAGCTCTCTTTGTATATATATAGAGAGATTAGATCTCTTTCCTTCTTGTATCTTTGGATAATGTAGCCTAGGATGTTTATGAACCTCTGAAGTGACAGTGATTCCTTATACCATAAACAGTATTTTCACGAATGATGTTCATTCACTGATTACTTTCGACTATAGATAGTGAGGGCGGTTTTGAGTCCGTTTTTATTGAAAATCCTGGACTTGATGACTAATGGTTACCAGGATATTAGAGATACTCTTGGGGAATAAGAATCAAGAAAAGTGAAGTAACCAAACACTTTACATAATGGTGATAATACACTAGATAAATACCAAATAAGCTAGATAAAGAGGAGATGGGTGGGGGGGTTAGATAACAAACAACTATTAGTTTGAAACTGGTTTCATTTAACTGGTCAATTGAAACAGGATTATATCAAAACACCTCCAAGTAGAACAGAATTTTTTCAGTTTGACTTTTTATACTTATTCAAGGTAGTTCTGTATGTGAAACGCAAATGACATCCGAGTGTGTTGATGGCTTCTCTTTACCATCAGGTACCCTCGGGGGTTGGGTGGGGTGGTGGCTGCTTGCTGATCTATATACATTTCTTCAGTGGACTCCCTGAGTCCCCTTGGCTAGTTTTAGTAAAAGTATAATAAATCCTCGATACAGATATGACTATTAGAATAGAGCTTTAAGCTATTGAGCCTCTTGGCTGCTCCCTTCTTACGGCACAGTTTCACAGTGGCTGCATTCTTCCACCAAAGGCCACAGGCGCAGATAAACACTTATTTTTCTCATGCTCTCTTCAGGTCTCAGGAACAACTCCTGCCAGTCTAGTGGTGAACTCCTGCTAAGACTTGTCCTGGGTGCTTCGATATCTCTTGTTATTTTATGCTAACCCTGCCAATGCCATTATAAATAGTCCTTTCATCAATCTCTCCTCAATTACCCTGTCTGTTTCTGCCATCTGTTTCCTGCCAGAACCCTGACTGATATTTGACCTACGTATAAATGTTAATCTATTTTCACTGTTCTCCCTCACAATTTATGGAAGTCAAGATGTAGCATCATAAAGCTGGTGAATTATCAAGGCCAGGACTTCATCTGGTTTCCAAAACATGTTTAGTTTTGTCTATGGAGTGCGCGTTTGTATACCAACTCAAAAGTTTCACAAAAAGTCTGAATTTTCAGAGTCCCTTGGGGAGAGCAAGGAGGAAAACGCTAAGATTAAGAAAATAATAGGGTTCTATTTCTGTTGGTTAATAATTGATTAAGGCTAAGATAAGGCTTTAATTCTCCAGCTCTTTTCAGTCCACACCACTCTCTAATGGCTTTGACTGCCAATGGCCATTTTTCATTGAGCTTATATATATATTTTTGTCTTACAGTAAAATTTAAAAAGTAAAATTGATTAAATCACTCCATCCATTTACTGGGACTATTTCTAATTCCTTCACCCCTCTCAGGATAGTCTTTAAACTGAAAACGATCTGGTCTCCAGCTATTTCCTTGATGGTGTTAGGTACTCTTCCCGCCTACCCATCAAGCTCGGTTCTTTCCTATTCCTTGAATTCACCGCAGTCATTTCCACCGGTCTCATTCTCCCTCTCCATCCGTGTTCTTTCGCAGCCACCCGAGCCCATGGGAGCAATCCATCGAATGCTGCTTCCTGCCAAGAATGGTCTTCCCTCTGAAACCCGGAGGACTCTTGATGAGAGGAGAATTGACTCCAGCATCACGCTCTGTTTTTCTCGATTGTTGTTTATGATGTTCTTAGGCATCATTGAGTCTTTTCTGACTCATAGCAGCCCAATGTACAATAGAATGAAAAACCGCCTGGCCCTGCACCATCCTCGCAATTGTTCTTATGTTTGAGCCCATTGTTGCAGCCACGGTGTCAATCTATGTTTTTGAAGATCTTCCTATTTTTCGATGGCCCTCTATACTCAAGCAAGCATGATGTTCTTCTCCATGAACTGGTATCTCCTACAACATGGTCAAAGTATGTGAGATAGGTCTCGCCATCTTGGCCTCTAAGGAATATGCTGGCTGTACTACTAAGACAGATCTGTTGGCTCTGAAGTCTATCCCTTTCTCCCCATCTGTCCAGAATCATTGCACCCAAGTCTACTCCTCAAATGAACCCATAAATTGTACCTGCAAGGGAACTGATATTGCACAGCCTAGATAGGGTCCAGATTGTGAATGTTGCTTCAGTCCTGGGATGAATGGGTATAAGAGTTATTGTATAAGATTAAAACCAGATGGTGTTATTTTAATTAGAGCAATGGGGTTTTGAATCAGGAAAAAATGCACTAACAAAAGCAGGCTATATCACAATGATTGTTTCAAAAAATCAACAAAAACTGCAAGGTCATTACTTTAGACTATCTTTGGGATTTTCCTGTGGAAAAATCTATCCCATTAACATGGGCTTGCAAGCTTTTCCAAAACTCCTTCCAAAACCTTTTACTTTTATAATTTTCAATGAAGAGGCAAAAGGCATAAACATCTTACGTCTTACAAGGCACATAAGAATTTAGTTTGGGTGCTTCATTTTTTTTGGGGGGGGTGCTGTCCTCTATCTGCATAAGGTGTGTTTTGCTCAGAAATAAATAAAACAAAAGACAAGTTCTCCCTTTGGAACCATTAACCACTTAAGATTCCTGCGAGAAAAGTGAAGTTTAATTGGGGCAGGATGAATAGAACAATAAGTCGTGCCATATACTTAGCTGCATCCAGTCATTTTAATAACTCACGCCCACTCTTTCTCCTGTACACTTGCCTGTGCTTTAGCACTTCTATGCATGTCCCTGGAGGAGTGAGCATTCTTTCCATGTTCCTGACACTTGTGCTTATACATATTGCGCCTGATCCTCCCTCTTCCATTAGATTTTAAATTTATAGTGCACCAAGAACTTTATAACTCCCTGTTCCACTTAGTAGCTTCACAGCTGAAGTCTTACCTCCTCCGTGAACTCTGCCTGAGACCCTGCTGACCCCCAGTGATGCTTTCCTTCGCCAAATTCATCATGTACATTTTATTATATCACACCCCACAGCTCTTTACTGTAATAACATTTACTGAGCATTTGTTATACAATGCAATCTCTTCCCTGTACTGTACATGAATCACCTTGTTTAATTGTCTCAATGAAGCCGATGCAGTAGGTACTGTTTTTATGCCAATTCTGTGAACCAGGAACCTGGGACCTACAGGGATGCAAATATTTGCTCAACTTTTATAGGCAATAAATGCCAACACCCACCCAGGGTTCTGAAGTTAGAGACATTTTTAAAAACCATTCTACTTGATCACATTACACTATCTTCCATATATAATATATACTTTCATCTATGAATTATGCTCTATAAATTCGTTGTGTCTCAGCCAAATGTCATACTATACTCTAATAGCCTCTACAGTGTCTAGGTCTGTATTATAGAGGCACTCAATAAATATATCTTACTTAATTCAGAAGCCGTAGTTGGAACTAAGCAGTCTTTGTGAGAGTCTCTATATTCCTACACCAGTTCACCTAACAGAATAGAGCCAAGTTTTTTTTTTTAATCTATGGGGCTTTTACATTTATATTTTGAGATCATCAGAGAATTCCAAACATGGATTTATGCTGTGCAACTGAAGTTATTGCTTTCAGGATCTAAGGAACAAAAACCGAGCCTGCAAAACCTTTCATACACCAATGCACCACTATGACTGGAAACAGTCATTCTTTTCTGTATGGAATGAGATGCAATATAAGTAAGACTTCTTTACCTTAATTTATGTTGTGAGGAGAAACAAGAGTGCCCAGGGAGGAAGGGGTGGGGAGGAAACCATTTATTAAACTTCTCTATCTTATTGCCTAAATTTACTTTGTTCTTTGAACACAGATTTGAAGCAATTTAAAGAACCAATCACAAGAAACCATGATAGCTGAGTTTCTTCTAGAAGAGCCCTTAGATCCTGGTAAGTTGACAGACTTCATGATTTTCTAAAACGTCATGGAATATTTCACAATATTCTATGTCTATTGTTATGTTTAGATATGATGGCTCAAGTGTTCATCAGTGACTTAAAAAGACTTTGACTTATGAGATTTATGAATCTCCTGATAATCACACTCCATCCTCAATACACTTTTTTCAGCATATCTTTTGGCTTCGGAGACATAGAATAACTATGCTATAATTTGAAAAAAGACAATTTAAATTTTTTATATCTAAAAAAGTATAAATGAAGAGTCTTCAGGACCTCATAAACCTTAAAATTACTGGATTCCCAAAGCACTTTTGTTTAAATGAGATATATCTATTGATATTTATCATGTTAGAAATTAAAACACAAATGTTTAAAACATAAGTACGAACAAGCATATGTCAGTGAACAAATCATCACATATCCTGAAACTTCTAGAAAACAACACAAATACTCATAAAAGAAGGTGAGCCAAAAAAAGATGCATGAGGTCTTAGTGCTATTAAAATATAGTTTGCACTGACTCTCATGAAGGTTATATATTATAAAAATGCCCTAAAAATTTAGCCCCCCCCCCAAATAATTTAGAGCCAAAGATACCCTTACGGGTTCTCAGGTCACATTTTGAAATTCACAATTTCAGAGAAACCAAATATTTTATCATTGTGGCTATTTTCCCATTTCTGTACAGATTTGAGAAAGCTGAGACAAATATAAGGCTCATTTCTGATAAATGGAGTGGAATTTATGACAGATGTTAAGTTCTGGTAACATGCTGTGACAGATGAACTCTGAGAGGAAAAAATCTATCAGGTGAAATCAATCAGATATGGAGGATATATATGTAAGATTGTATCACTTATATAAAGTAACTGGAAGAGACAAATGTGTGGAGGATGAAGTAGATTGGTGGTTAGCAGGGAAGGGGGCAATGGGAGCGATTGTTGAAGGGATACTGATGACGTGGTCCAGCAGTGAGTTGTGAGGTAGCCGGTGACGGACATTCCATATGAGGCGAAATGTAATGTGTGTCACTGCACTGTAAACTTAACATTTTTAGGACAGGAAGCTTTGTGTTTATATGAAGACAAGGATAAAACATTGGTACAAAATCATATAAACCATTATTAAACAAAAGTATCAAATGTGGAGCTATTGTTTTATGACATATTTTACATCTAGATACGCTGCGAAGGGTGAGGTCTCTATCTCTTTTTATATCACACTTTGATTCACGCTGTCAAAATAGCCATTTGGGCATCCGTGCGGGTCTCAGATTTTGTTCTTTTGCAGTGTTCTTTGAGTTTGCGGAACAAAAATAAGTTTGTTTGGGGCAAGAGCAGGCTTGCTGGGGGACTGTGGTAAGGCTTCCCAAGGTAAAGCGACTCTAAGGACTAGTAGGTGTATTGTTGTGATGGGGGAGGGGTGGCTACAGGGTGTGTCCCTTGGTGTAACTCTCCTGCTATTTTTCTAACTAATGATGTTCTTAATTTTTTCTTAAAACTTCTTCCTCATAAGCCTCCATGGTCATTTTGTTCCTTTCAAGAAAATTTATCAGAATTACTCATTTTCAATTCCAAAGGCATCACCTTGCAAAATGACTGCTCTTCACTGATTTTAATCAACACATGAGAAGACCTTGTAAACTACTGCTTCAATCGCTCTCTCTTTTTTGAAGGCATCCGAATGTGCTTAAGACAAGTACGTATTTGATGGAGCGAACTTGTCTGCAACCATGCACCGATTACAGGGTCATGTTTAAACACATTGGTCTTGATCAAACCCATGCATGTATCAAGAGGAACCTTAGTAGCAATACTTTCCTTTTCCTTATCTTTGAATATTTTACTACAATAAAAATAATTTAATTCTTAATACAATAATGAACTACATTAATAAAAGTATGTAAAATGAGGGAACTTATGTCATGGAAACCTAGAAAGTATTGAGGTGTTTTTAGTCAAACATAATCTTTTTTGAGAGATAGAGGGTTAAGTAATAGTGTTTTTATTTCCTTAATTACTAAACAGGAATAAGAATATGTTTAATAAGTCAAGATAGTGTTTTCACAATAAAGGAAACATTTGGAGCGAAAGGGAGTGAGGATAAGTCACAGGGTAGCGGGTGAACAGATATTAGTTTGGGTGAAGGGGAGCACAATAAACCACAAGAACCGCCACCCCACCAAAAAAACCACCTCACTGCCATTGAGTCCATTATGACGCATAGTGATGCTTTAAAGCGGTTCTCAACATGTGGGTTACGACCCATTGGGGGTAGAATGACCCTTTCACAGAGGTTACCTAAGACCATGGGAAACCACTTATTGCCCGTGGTCTTAGAAACTGAGACATCTCTCCTCTATCCATCTACAGGCGGGTGTACCCACATGCAGGTACGCCCACATACCAGTACCTGGCGTGATGACATCATCACGCCAACCCTATCACACACACCCCATACACATACAGGTGTATGTGACAGGGTTGGCACCATAAAGTACTTATGAGGATCAGTCACACATGTGTAGAGAGCAGCTACTGTCTAGAGAGCAGCTGCTGTGTTGAAATCAGCTACTTTGTTAAAAGCAGCTACTATGTTGAAAGCAGCAGTGTTGGAGGCAAAAATGACATTCATGTGTTATATTACTGGGTAAATATAAAATCATGTACTGTAAAATCATCAACTACTGCAAAAAAAATCCGTACCACGGAAACTTAATCTGGATGCTGTACATACACAGAGATTTGACGGAGGGTATCTGTCTCTCTCCATATCACAATGAATGTGGTAGCGAAATTATGAATGCTTCTTAGAATCAAGCTTATTGAAGGAATGAGTTACTGGGCCTGGGGAATCAGGACTTGGTCTCTGAGGACACAAAGCTCTCGGCTCAAGAGAGTTTACAAGGCCATTCTACTTAATACTTTGGTGATTAGTGGTTGGTGTTTTAAAAACTGACAATCAGCTATGCTAGCTAAGGTGCAGCCATTTATCTCTCCCTGTGCCTAGAATAAAAAGGGATAACATTTGAAGGACATGGAAGTCACTAGCGGAATTGGCTAATGGATCTCACAAAACCAGTCTCCATAACCCAGAGACCAGAAGCACTTTACCTGCTCTGAAAATAATAACCTCCGAGGTTCCTGAAGAGAACAGAAGAAAAACGTGGAATAAAACTAAAACACCATAAAATAGACCAGGCTTATTGGTAGGATAGAGATCTGTGTGACCCCTGAACTATGGCCCTTAATCACTCTTACTGTGGAACTGAACTCACCCCTATGGTAGAATAATCAAACATTTAAGATCAAAAGGGAAGCATTTACCCGAGGACAAAGTTCACAGGGGTTAAGAAAGAAAGAGGAGTGGACACAAGAAGCATCAGGAAAAAGTGGGATAGGTGACAATACATGAAAGGGATCACAAAGCACAAGGTAAAACAAAATATGTGGGAATTTTCTAATATAAAATTGATGAGCTGTTTTGTAAGCCTTCACCTAATTCACAATGGAAAGTTTTAAAAATTAATATTTCTGCATATAGTAGATGACTTTAATATAAAGACACAATTTTTATCCTGTTTTTATTTTAATGGTGCTGAACATCGTTATGTTATGGTACACAAATAAGTTGCGATAACATTTATCCTCTCGTGTTAAATGCATGAGATGGTAGGGGGCACAACAGAAGCCATCGATCGGTACCTGGATCTGTGTATTGTTCATCGTTGACAACTAAAGTATCCTATCTTTCATGTGCAACTGTGGCCTTTCTTTCCCTGCCAGTAGACTATTGTAAAAGATAAATGTTTGAAAGCAAGAGATTTCACTCATGAAACCATAAATCTGTGTTTGTGGTATTGTCTAATCTCTGTTGTGGGAATGGATCTGACATCACCATTGGAAAATTATGACTTCTTTTAAGCGTAAACCAGGATGCAAACAATGAGGAAGGGAGATTTGCTTTCTAGATACAGGCAAATGACACAAGTGTGTATCATTCTGTTCCCCATGCTGAGAGGCAAATAGGCTTAAGGCTTACTATCTCTTAATTAGAATTATCTTCCCATAGATTTCGTGGTTTATGTACTCACTAAAGCAATGGAACAGAACCCTGACTTCCCTTAAAACTAATCCTGGCCTGGAGAATGCAAATGTCAGCACAGTGATATTACAAGTCATGGAAACAACCCAGAAAAGAGGATTTTCATGGAAGGGTTCAAATCAAGTCCATATTTCTAGGTCCCCAATCACTTCCCCATGTTCTTTCATCAAACATTTCCAGTGCACATCACACCTTGCCTGGAATATTTTTAAAATTCCACTTGTCAGAATGACATGATGCAAAAGTTGTGCTTTATGGTAGAAAACAACCTTCCACCTACTTATTTGCTCACACTTCCTCCAGTCTCTGACAGCACCCTCCAGGAAACCAATTTTGCTTTGGTTATCCTCTGATTCAAAACATTTTTTAAACATCTGAGCTTATGTTGGAAGCAATGACATCATGCACTACCCTTCTGTTCTCAAATAACCTGCAACACCTTCGCACAGATTCCTGCAGTAAATATTAAACACGCAGCTTACCTCTTCCCTGCACATGGGTAACTCTCTGCACATCTCAACAGAGAAGTGGACTTGCAGAAGGTCATTCTGGGAATTGATGGTGCAGCTGGGAAGGAGTCCTTGCTGGCTCTCTAAAAAGGATTTCAATAAGAAAACACTAAGCTTATTTCTTCAGAGAAGGGAAAGCACACTCTGGGAGTTGGTCAAAGATTTGGCAAAGGAGAACAAGACTCCCCAAGCAAAATATCTTCCAGAAATCTTCCCAGTTTTCCTTGGCCAGGTCTCACCTTTCCTGCCTATTTCTATTTGGCACAAAGACAGATAATTCCTCTGCACATTGGCCAGAGATATGAAGACAGGTTCTTATTTCGTACAAAAGAGTGAAAGACCAGAGGAGAATTGCCACTCTAGCAAATCTCAAATATAGTCCTTGACTTCCAAACAAAGCAAAACAAACTCAGAAAGAACAAATAGGCTAGTCAAGCCAGCACAATAGGCTCGCTACCGATGACAATGTCCATCAACAGTCCTCCATGATGAACCTCGATGAAAGTGTTGACAGTGCCACTTGGTCCACTTCTCTTTCCCTGAGAACTGTCACTCCTCCACCACTGTCTGACCAGAGCAAGGCTTTTTGGAAGGAAGCTTTGTTTTGTATGCGCCTTCCCCCTCAAGATGAATATTCCCATCAGAAAGACTAAGAAGACAAACTTGACTGGTGGAGTGTGGGAGGTAGAAGTATCCGGCCTACAGCAGTAGTGACAATAAGGTGGTAGTTACATAATCT
This sequence comes from Tenrec ecaudatus, assembly GCF_050624435.1. NCBI lineage: Eukaryota > Metazoa > Chordata > Mammalia > Afrosoricida > Tenrecidae > Tenrec > Tenrec ecaudatus. Next base: position 114,271,877 of record NC_134532.1, read on the forward strand.
CGTGTCAACTTGAGATTATTGAGTGAATGGGGTGGTGGTTAGCCTGTCAATCAGGTTGCAGTTTGATGACCTCATTTGATGACCTCAATAGGAGATAAAATAGCTTACTGAAGGCCAGACACACACTCTCTCTGCTTCATCTTCCTGTTGCCAAGACACGTGGAGCTATGTTGATGGCAGCCAGAGCCATGGAGCTAGAGAAGCTACGTGGAGACCCACCCTAGTCATAAGATGCTTCCACTGCCACTGGATCCACAAGATTTCCACCCACTAGCCTGTAATCTTCCTACACTCGGCATCATTGCATGTGTGGTGTGAGTCTGAAGAGGAATTTATAGACTGGTATTGCACATATGGGCTAATATCAGTCTTATGGACTTGATCTGGACCAGGCTTGGATGTTTTCTTAACATACAATTACTCTCTTATATAAAGCTCTATCTAATACTCATATAAGTGTCTTGATTCATTTGTTGCTAATAACACCAGCAACCATCCATAATAAAGTGAATGGATTTTGTGGTGCCACTTAATTCTAGCCCCAACCCAAGAACAATTAGTTTTTATAACATGGCCTGTTCAATGCTTGCCCTCTTAAAGTAATCACTGAAGATATGGGTGCCACAGCAAAGTATGGGGAAGAAAGCAGATGGTACCCGGCTATCAAAAGAATAGCATCTGGGGACAGAAAGGCTTGTATCCAAATAAGCAGCCATCTAAGTGCAGTGTCAACTACATCCACATGGAGGAAAGCCCACCAGCCTGTGTGATCGAAGAATGATAAATAACAAAACCCAAATCTGAAGAAGGAAAGTCATCAGAGCTTAAGTTGTGCACACCCAATTTGCAGAAGGTTATGGAGGACAGTAGGAGCCTTAAGTCCATCTGCAAGCTCCATATGTAGATTAAGCCTCTCGTGGATCCTCTCTGACCACACTCTAGGGACATGAATAGTTAGGTTATCAGGAAGAGACACTCAGAAACTTGATGGCATTAAGTTAAAATGTGGTAGCTGGTCATCTGATCTTCCTCTTGACCCATTTTGGGTTTGTTCTAGTTTTCAAAATTTCCTGCTTTTTTCTCAACCATCTCCCCCCCCCTCCAACCCCGGTTTGTTTTAATATTGCCATTGGTCTTCTCTTTCTTTGCTATATTTTTGTTTTGTTTTGTTTGTATGTTTTCCAGTATATGAAGCACAGGATGTGTGGATATATAAAGACAATTATTGGTGCCATGGCTTATCAAGGATACAGGGTGGGGGAAGGTTGGAGGGAAATGAGGGTATATAATGGAGAAAGGGATGGGATGTTCTAGAACTGATTGTGGTGATGTATATGCCATCATTTAAAAATACAACTGAATTATGGAAGTATATTATATATTAATTATATCTCAATAAAAATATTGGGAGGGGGGAGGGGAACCAGCAACAGCAGCACATTGATTTTGCCGTTTAGTTTCAAGCTGGAAACAGGAAATGACCAAACAGAAGACAGAACATGTATCCAGGACAAAGAGCTTCAAGCGTCAACACTTGATTTTGGAAACTGAAATCATTAGCCTGCACAACAAGTGGGTGCAAGAAAGGATATATTTCCCAATGGTAGAAGCAAAATGTGAAATGCATTAACAATTTTTTCAATCTTTTTGTTTTATTTTTTTTAATTTTTATTAAAAAAACATTTTATTAGGGGCTCATACAACTCTTATCACAATCCATACATATACATACATCAATTGTATAAAACACATCTGTACATTCTTTGCCCTAATCATTTTCTTTCTTTTAAAAATTTTTTTAAAATTTTAACAATTTATTAGGGGCTCATACAATTCTTATCACAGTTCATACATATACATACATCAATTGTATAAAGCACATCTGTACAGTCCCTGCCCTAATCATTTTTTTCTCCTCTTTTCTTTTTTTACATTTTATTAGGGACCCATACAACTCTTATCACCATCCATACATATACATACATCAATTGTATAAAGCACATCCATACATTCCCTGCCCCAATCACTCTCAAAGCACCTGCTCTCCACTTAAGCCCCTTGCATCAGGTCCTCCTTTTTTTTCCCCTCCCTCCCCTTTCCCCCCTCCCTCATGTGCCCCTGGTAACCTATACCTCATTATTTTGTCATATCTTGCCCTATCTGGAGTCTCCCTTCCCCCCTTCTCTGCTGTCCCTCTCCCAGGGAAGAGGTCACATGTGGATCCTTGTAATCAGTTCCCCCCTTCCAACCCACTCACCCTCCACTCTCCCAGCATCGCCCCTCACACCCTTGGTCCTGAAGGTATCATCCACCCTGGATTCCCTGTACCTCCAGCCCCCATATGCACCAGTGTACAGCCTCTGCCCTATCCAGTCCTGCAAGGTAGAATTCGGACCATGGTAGTTGGTTAAAAGGCATGTTAAAGAAAGAAATGAAATCTTTTATTATTTATTATTATTATTTGCTTTTCCCCTCCCACCTTTGTGGAGATGATAGTGGAACACAGGAGAACCAAGAAAGGGAACACAATATAGTCACAATGAACTTGTTTTCTCCAGCTCTCTCTGGTGACTCTGGGAAATATTATGGTAATTCTGATGGGGCCTTTTATGAGAACAGGTGAGTGATCATCTGACCATGTAATGCTCTATCTGGTGAACAAATGCTGTTTACAGAGATTAACCGTACATATTTTCAATGTGTACCAGATATATTATATTCCATTGTGCTACTGCCAAGTGTTAAAACTGGATGTTTTTGGTTAAGTGAAGTGAAAATGAGAGGTTCATTTCAAGAATTATTTTATTGCAAATCTTGTATTTAAACTAACAAATCAAAAATGAAATAACTTTGTCTATTTTATACCTTTTGAACAATAAATAAACTAAACTTTTCCCTTGATGAAATTTTAAGTTCCCATTGCTCTAAGATGAATTAGATGTCTTGTAGAGTTCACTTAGTTCATAAGCTTGTTTTACTAATTCAAACCTTAGAAACTTCTACCTGTAGCTGCCTCCACTCCAAACCTGATCCCTACAATCTGTCAATGAAAATCTTCATCAGCTGGACCTACCTGAGCAACAAAAAATGAAATATCTTTTAGTTAAAAGAAGAATATAATTAGTTTTCTGTTGATATTCCCAACTCAAAATTGATTCTCAGTATTTGTAGTAACAAATACTGGTGCCAAAACTGAATGCTTAGGGAGGGGCATAAAAGAGGAGCTGATACCAAGAGCTCAAGTAGAAAGTAAATATTTAGAAAATAATGAAGGCAACATGTGTACAAATATGCTTAATACGCTTGATGTATGGATTGTTATAAGAGCTTTTAGAGCCTCCAATAAAATTTTTAATAATTTTTTTAACTTAATGGTTGTGGAGGGCGACCTTTTTCCAGACTACTTTTATGGGAATATATGCACTTCTAGGACATGCAAAAAAAATAATTTGATAGCATCTTGCTGAAAAACAATATTGTGAGATTGAAGAAACGGTGCCGAGAAAACATCTGAGCTAATCTGACTTCCCAAGGAGAATTCAACTCTTGATCAGCCCACCTGCAGTTGCCATGAAGCAGAGGTCACTGTGCCTCCAATCTCAATTCTACATTGTCCTGACACCGAGCATGCCTCTCACAACACTCTGATTCTCTGCTGACTTCAATAATTCATTGTGACGGTCACACAGAACTCACAAACAAAACACAATTATGAGGGTTTATTAGGGAAATTGACAAGTTACTGCAAGCCAGGCTCAGTTCTGAGTAATAATACAGCCCCTGGTCCACAGCAGCCCCTCTCCTCTGCCAGCAGTCTCTTTGATGCTCAGCCTACCATTCACCTGGTCCCCTGGTTTCTGACTATGTGGGCCAGGAAGTCCACCTGCTCCTCTATCTTATGGTCTCATGGTCTCAGGGGTTCCTTATGGCTCCTCTTCTCCATCCCATGGTTTGCTACCATAGCCTCTGGTGCCTCTGATCTTGACCTCTGTCATTCAGGCAGGATATAGAATGTGTTCCTCTGAAGCCTCCTCTTCTTTGACAGTCCCTGGAATGCTCTATCTGATTCCAAGATGACACTCTTAGACACAGATGAATTATTTTGATGGAGATGAGATTTTGCTTTTCAGCAGAGAGCAAGTTAAAGAAACATGGAAACACAGGGCGGTGACTTGATACACACCCTCTAGTAAGGTTGAGACTCAGAATACAATCCCCCTTCATCCTGTCCATTAACATAACTCCCCCAAATGTGATTATAAACACAGACATTAAAGACAAAACTAAACCTCACTGCCATTGAGTGGATTCCTACTCATCGCGACCCTATAGGACAGGGTAGAACTGCCCCTGTAGGTTTCCAAGACTGTAACTCTGTATGGAAGCAGAACGCCTCTTCTTCTCCCACAGACAACCGTGGACAGAGAGGCTAGAATTTCTAAGGCCACAAAAGGGATTGCGTATAGAATAACCTCATTAGGAAATTTCAGTTTACTGCAAAGATAAATAGGCAGCATTATTGTTAGATGCCACTGAGTCAGTTCAGACTTATAGTAACCTTAGGAACAATAACTGATCACATGATTGAGTCTATCGTGGTAGTCACTGTATCAACCCATTTGGTCAAGGGCCTGCATCTATGTTGTTGTCCTTTTCCATGACCACACAAGATGTCCTTCTCTAGAGACAAAGTACCCCTGAAAACCTGTCCAAAGTCCAAAGCATAGGAGAGGAATTTCAAACTCCTTGCTTCTAAGGAGCCTTCTGGCTGTACTTCTTCCAAGACAGATTTTTATGTTCTCTTGGCAGTCCATGGTACTTTCAATATTCTTTGCCAGCACTGTAATTAAAACTCTTTGTTCTTTGTTCAGTGCCCAACTTTCACATTGCTATGAGGTCAGTGAAATTAGCATGGTTCAACTTAGGTCTCAAAGTAGCCTCCTTGCTTTTCAACACTTTAAAAAGGTCTTGTACAACATGCTTACACACTGCAATGCATCTTGTTTTTTGACTGCTGCTTCCATGAACATTGATTGTGCATCCATGCAGTGAAAAATTCCTTTGATCCTCGATCTCTTCATTGCTCATTGTGCTACCTACAGGCCCGGTTGTGAAGATTTGGGTTTTCTCTACACTGAGTTGTGATCCACACGGAAGGCTGCCATTCTTGATCTTCAGCAGCAAGTGCTTTATGCTCTCCTCCCTTTCAGCCAGCCAAGTTGTGTCATCTGCATGTTGTGGGCTGTTAAGTAGTCTTTCTCCCATCCTGATTCTACATTCTTCTTCATACTTTTAGGCATAGGTGTTATTATTTAATTTAACGTCTTAAATTTGATTTTACTTTCTCACATTGTATAGTTAGTCTCCATTGATATTATTCTCAAAGTAAAGATTATGAATTCACTCTGCCCATTTACATGTTTCTGTTGCTGGATTGTGCAGATAATTAAGTACTCTACGACTCTCTTAAAGGCTGGCTTTTCAAACCATTAAGAGGAGTGCCTCCAGGTAGGCCTGGTGAACTGTTTCCAAAAGGTCACAGCATTAGAAGTCCACTCTATACATATGGAGACCCCTTCATAATTGATTCAATGGCAAACCACCACCACCACCAACAACAAGTCTTCATTGTTCGAAAGACAAGATCCAAAAGAGTCGAGCTATTTTTCTTACATGAGTGTGGCATCATAATCAGATTTTATTCTTGTGTTTGTTGTTTTAATAAACAAACTTTCTTTTTATAATTTAATTCTTTCTTGAATATACCTTCTTTCATTTTTTAACTAATTCAAGTCTTAGAAATACACATATAGGTGCAGGCTCACATCTTCTTGTTGCTGGGTGCTATCAAGTTTGTTGCAACTCATCATGACTTTAGTATGAACGAAGGAAACACTGTTTGGCCCTGCACCGTCTTATAACTGTTATTATGCTTACAACTATTTTTGTAGCCATTGTGTAAATCCATCTCCTTGAGAATCTTCCTTTTTTTCTCTGATGTCCAAACAGGACATCCTTTTCCAGATACTAGGCTTTCCTGATCACATGCCCAAAGTAACGCTCCTTGCTCCTATGGAGCATTCTGCAGTCCTTTCTCCAAGATGGCTATTCTTGTGTTTATGTTTAAGTAAAATGAAACTCTTGACAGCTTCAATCCTTTCTCCACTTATAATGTTGCCTATGGTACCAGTTGTGAGAAACTTGAAGTCATCCTTTACATTGAGTCGCAATTCATGCTGCAGGCTGTAGCCCACAATCATTATCAGTAAATACTTCAAGTCCTCCTCATTTTCAGCAAGTGAGGTTCTGGATATCACAGAGTGTTAATAATACTTCCTCCAATCCTATTAATAAGACTACCTCTTTGTACAGATTCCAAATGAGCACAATGAATAGTACTGTAATTCCCATCCTCAAAGTTGTTCGTAGTCCAAGATATTTATTCTACCCATCTAGTCAGATGTTTTGTACAGTCAATAACACACACACACACACACAATTTCTCTGGTGTTCTCTACTTTGATCCAGGATCCATGGGGCACTAGTAAAGATATCCCTGATCCCGTGTTCTGTGTCTTCTGAATCCAGCTTGGATTCTGGCAGCTCCCTGTTGGTGTACAGTTAAAAGCATTGTTTAATTATCTTCAGAAAATTTTATTTGCAATAAATATGAATGATATTGTTCCATAATGTTCTGTCAGGTCACCTTCTTTTGGAATGGGCATGATCCAGTTGGTTGTCCTTCTGAATTTCTCAGCATAGACTAGTGAATATTTCTAGTGCTACATCAGCTTGTTGAAACATTTCCATTGTTTTCCCATCAATCTCAGGATCATAGAATTTTTACTGAAGTCTTCAGTGTGCATGGAACATCAGCAACCAGTAGCTTGAAGTTCAGTATATAGTGACATATACATTTGTATTAATGAGTAAATAGTACAAAGTAAACATGAGCATAATGAAAAGGCATAGGAAAAGAAGAAGATAATCAAAGCATTTTAAAATTAGTGCCCTTTCACCTGCCTCACATTGGTTGGAATCCAAAATTGACCAGAGGACAGGAATGCATTCTGATGGTGTGATGGTTTAAAAGTTGTGAGCTGTGTGCCTGGTGGTCTTGGCACTATTCCCGGAGAACTTGAGGTCCCAGCAGATACCTAAAGGACTTCACATTTGGTCCAACTGGCTTCTTTGTCCTGTCAAAAAAGACGCAGGGTGGAAATGGCCTATTGGGACCCATCCTTTCCACCTCACTCACACGTTTCATCTCTGAATGAGGGGAAGGCACTGTGCTGGTCACCTCTGGAGAAGTGATGCTTAGGATCCTATTCTCAGCCTGATCTCTGGGCATAATGGACTTTGGTTTGAAGGAGTCTTCTCAAAGCCTAATTCTATTTTGGGTAACATCAGGAACATAAAATTCACCACTTGGAAAGACAAAAATGGTTTCAGGTGGAAACTTCATATCAGAGTCCTCGAGGAGAAATGATAAATAAGCTGAGAAATGTTATTCAGCAGAGCTATTCCCCGAGGTGCGGAGCACAGAGCAGCATAGTCATCTTTATTAGATGTGCACCTGAAGGCCCTTGACAGGATGAGAGAACACGCAGGACCCCCATCCTTAAGAGCCATCTTTAGAATGCATCAACGCATTCGTCCACAAGGGTTCATCTCTAATTGCCAATGGAAATTCCAGCTGGTCAGCTTTGAAAAGTTAATACTTTTCATTATGAAGTGTTTTTGTGCTGCTTTTTCTCTTTCTTTGAATTCATGGAACTCATCTATAGAGGCCTATCCTGTCACTATGGCTTCTAGTATTACGAAAGCAAGGCTTCCTTCCCCAAAGTTAGTTTAAATGGTTGCAGTGAGTAATTTTTGTTCATAGCATATCTATCTATCTATCTATCTATCTATCTATCTATCTATCTATCTATCTATCTATCTATCTATCTATCTATCATCTAGCTATATCTATAGGCTATATTAAACTCTAAAATGGTATCATTTTACTGGTGTTACCATCTAAATATCTTATGTTCCAGAGAATGGTGCAAAGCAATCAATTACTTGAGAGGTTAAATACTAATGAGAAAATGATGAAAGCAATTAGAAAATCAATTACAAAACTAATTATGTAAATAATGGCATAAAGATATACTAGATTCAAAGTAAAATATATAAATACTAATTTTTATGAGCCCCTAATAAAATGATTTTTAAGAAAAAAAAGGTTCTGATCAAAGCAGTAGCTTCATTTGTATAAAATATATTTTATTGGGGATTCTTATATCTCTTATCACAATCCTTACATTCATCCAGTGTGTCAAACACCTTTGCACATATGCTGTAATCATCATTTTGAAAGCATTCTCTTCCCACTTGAGCCCCTGATTGATATCAGCTCCCTATTTCTTCCCCCCTCTCCCCTGCCCGCTCTCCCTCAAGAACAATTGATAAGCTATAGATTATTATTTCCATATCTTACATCGTCTTCCATTGCCCCTCACCCACTTTTTTGCTATTTGTCCCCTGGAGAGGGTTATAGATGGATCCTTGTGATCAATTCCTCCGTTTCCCCCCACCCTCCCCTAATCCTCCTGGTATTTCTACTCTCATTGTTGGCCCTGAGGGGTTTGTATATCCTGGATTCCCTGTGTTGCATGATCTTACCTATAGCAGTGTGTATGCTCTAGTCTAATACTATTTGTAAAGTAGTCTTGAGGTCATTATAGTGGGGTCAAGGAAACCCCAAAGAACTAGAGGAAAGTTGTGTTTCATCAGTGCTGTACTTCACCCTGACTGGCTCATCTCTTCTCGGTGCCCCTCTGTAAGGGGATGCCAATTATATACAGATGGGCATTGGGTGTCTACTCCATGCCCCCACCCCATTCACATTGGGTATGATTTTGTTCTGGGTCTTAGATGCCTGATACCTGATCCCATCGACAACTCATGATCACATAGGCTGGTGTGCTTCTTCCTTGTGGGTTTTGTTGCTTCTCTTGCTAGATGGCCGCTTGTTTATCTTCAAGCCTTGAAGAGCCCAGTCTTTTGATAGCCAGGCACCGTCAGCTTTCTTTACCACATTTACTTATGCACTCACTTTGTCTTTGTCTTCAGTGATTATGTTGGGAAGGTTAGCCTCACAGAATGCTGGATTGGAACAAAGTGTTCTTATGTTGAGGGAGTACTTGAGTCAAAGCCCAATGTCCATCTGCAACCTTAATTCTTAAATTTACATGTCTGTATATAGTCCACTATAAATGTCCTTTGCCTCCTGTTTCTTTCCTTTATTTCCTTTTACTTATTCTTGTCCCACCATTGTGTTCAGCCTTCATTTGAGTTTAGTAATCCCTCGCTGATTGAGCCCCACTAGGCATCCTACCACCTTCCTTTCATTGGTTTTAATTCACTTGTGTTCCCTTGTCTCTGGGTTGGATCCCCCTGCCCTTCTTTTCTCCCACCTCCCCTTTTCCTGTATCCCCTCAGACCTATTGGTCCCATTCTTTTCATATCTGAATTATTTATCCTGCCTATCTTACTTAGGTAGACATGCAGAGACATTAATAAGAGCAAAAACCAAGCAAAGCCAAACAAAACAACAAAGGAAGTAAAAACCAACAAAACAACAAAGAACAAAAAGAAAGTCACTGACAAAAATAGAAACTCCTATAAATAGTTCAAGGTCTGTTTGTTGGCCTTTACAAGTTTTTTCCAGTTAAGTCTGATAGGGTGCCACACTTGATCTCCAAAGTCTATTTTGGGTAGTACCCAGGGGTTTCATCAGTCTGCTCCCCCTGCTGTTCTGCAGCATGCCCTCAGTGACTCGCCCAAGCATGATAGGGCCAGACCTTTCACTATTCCCACACGGTGTCTTCAGTGTTGTCCCCGCAGTACATTGGTTCAGTGAGGGACGCTGTGTCCCACGGTGGGATTGGCCCTCCCTGTGCATTGTCTGCTCTGAGCAGAAACATAGTCCTCGGGACTTGGTGGGCCAGGATGTCCTCTTCTCCCTCTCAATCCCTTTTCATTTCTCCCATGTGCTCTAGTTTGATGCACCCTTCTCCCTAAGCTGTAGTACCAGTGCTGTCCTCTGAAGTGCATTCTTCTAAGGGGGCAGTCGAGTGTCCATTTAGTTGGGATCGGGGCTGGCTCCACAGACCTCCCTAATGGTTCCCTGGCACATGCCCGAATGTTGCATTCATGTCTTGGCACATTGAGTTGAAGCCTGGTCTCCTGTGGACAAACAATACTCTCCCCGTGGGTGGGTTAGTGCCCTGCTCCCCCTCTACCCATGTGTTTTTTTTATTCTCCTCTCTTTTTATTTCCCCCTCTTATTTAGTTGGCTGCCATATGTATCCCTGGTTTGGGTTTGGCCCCTGCCATAGTTGCTGGACCTCACCCCAGGGATGTTTGTATGTAGTAGCTTTTCCCTGTGCCTCTTTTTTTTTTAAGCTTACCTCAGTGGACTCTGTACTCGTCATTTTGTGCTTGGCTTACTTCACTTAGCATGATTTCCTCCAGTTCTTCCATTGTGGCAATGCGTTTCAGCCATTCATCGATGCTTTTTAGAGATGTGTAGTACTCCATTGTATGTATGTACCACAGTTTTTTTGATCCATTCATCTGTTGATGGAAATTTGGGTTGTTTCCAACTCCTTGCAATTGTGAACTGTGCCACAATGAGCATTGGAGCACAGATGTCTGGCCATGGATTATTTCTTGCCTCTTCCGGGTATGTCTAGTAGGGGGATTGCTGGGTCAAATGGTAGCTCAATTAACATCTGTTTTAGATATTGCCAAATCGATTTCCATAATGGCTGTACATACCTTCCAGTCCACCAGGAGTGGATGAGAATTCCTATCTCCTTACAGCCCCTCCAGCACTTGTGGATTTATTGAATTGGGCTATCTTTGAGGGTGTTTGGTGGTATCTCATTGTTGTTTTCATTTGCATTTCTCTTATAGCTAATGATCAGAAGTATTTTCTCATATGTTTATTGGCAATTCAGATTTCTGCCCCTGTGAAACTTCTGTTCAGGTCCTTTGCCCATCTTTTTATGGGCACTTAATTTTTTTATTGTAAGCTTGCAAAGTATGTTAGATTTTAATAATAAGGCCTGTGTCTGATGTGTCACTGCTAAAGATGTTTTCTTGGTCTGTGGGCTCTCCTAGTACTCTCTTGATGAATTCTTTTGATGTACACAGGTGATTTATTTTTAGTATATCTCACTTGTCAATTTGTGACTCCTCTGTATTTGTGTCTTGCCCTATTTCTGATAGTTTATGTATTTCCGATGCCAAGGTTCTCAGGTTTGTCCCAATTCCCTTATTAATCACCCTAATTATTTGCGGTTTTACCTCAAAGTCTGTGATTCACCTTGAGTTTATTCTTGTGCATGGAGTGAGGTAAGAGTCTTGCTTCATTTTTCTGAAGGTAGATGACATAGTTTATTGTGCCAGCCTGGCCGATAAACACATGTGGGATTAATTGAAGGGCGGAGAGATAAATGGCTCGATGAGCCTCACCTTTTTTGTCTCTCTCTCTTTGATCATTGGACTGTGTGTGTGGCTGCCTTGCTTGTTCTTTGCCTCAATTTGCAAGCTACACTACCTGTGGGACACCTAACCTGTGAACTGTGTCGCTATAATTTAAGGTCCCTTTAAAACTTGCCTTGCTAGAGAATTGGAATGTACATCTCTGGAGCTGGGGACTGACGGTTGGCGATGTGGCTGATGGTTGGTGACCTGCCTTGCTGTTTACTGCTGTGCTGGGATACCCTAGCTCTCTCTACAGAGGACTACCTGGCGGCCTTCAAGACTTGAAGGACTGCCTGTGTCTCACAACTCTCTCATGGGAGTGAGTTGCACTGAGCCATTTGTACTGCTTTATAATTTAACTGTTCCTTTCTTGTATTATATATCTATCTATCTGTATATAATTTAACAGTTCATTTATTGTGTTACATATCTATCTATCTATCTATCTATCTACCTATCTATCTGTCTATATAAAATCAGCAATCTGGTTTTATCTCTCTAGAGAACCCTGACTAATACAGTAGATATCCATTTTTTCCAGCACCGCTTGTTGAAGAGGGTATCCGCTTCCCATTTGATGTTTTGTCTGTATGCTGGTGCTTGTATTTCTGGGTTTTCAGCTCTTTCCCATTGGTCTGACTATGTTGTTATACCAGTACCACACTGTTTTGACCACTGTGGCCATATAATACGTGCTAAAGTCAGGTAGAGGAAGCTCTCCCACTTGGTCTTTCTTCTTGAGGACTTTTCTGCTACTTCTGTTTTTTTTTTTTTCTCTCTCCATATGAAGTTGGTAATCAGTTTTTCCAATTCTTTGAAGAAGGATGATGGTATTCATATTGGGATAGCATTAAACTTATAAAGTGCCTTGGGCAGTACTGACATCTTTACTATATTGAGTCTTCCAATTCACAATTATGGGATATTGTTCCATTTGTTGAGGTCACTCTTGGTTTCTGGTAATAGTGTTCTATAGTTTTCCTTGTACAAACCTTTCTTTTTAAAAGTCATGTATATCTCTAGATATTTCAATTTGTGCTTGGCTATTGCAAAGGGTACTACTACCTTTTTAATTGTCTCGTCTGTGATCTGGTTTGATGTGTATAGCAGACTGATAAACTTCTGTTTTTTGATCTTGTATCCTACCACTCTGCCATATTCCTATGTTGCTTCCAACACTCCGCTTGTGGCATTTTGGGGATTTTCGATATATGCAATCATATCGTCTGCAAATAATGATAGTTTCATCTCTTCTTTCACCAGATGAATACCTTTGCTGTTTTTCCTTTTTCTTATGTTGTTAGTTAGGACCTCTAGTATGATGTTAAGTAACAGAGGGGACAAGGGGCATCCTTGTCTGGTCCCCCTTTTCAGTGAAATGGTTTTCATCTTTTCTACATTGATTACCATGTTGGCCGTTGGTTTTTCATATATAGCTTGTATAATATTGAGGAATTTTCCTTCCATTCCTATTTTCTCGAGTGTCTTAAACGGGAATGGGTGTTGGATGTTATTGAATGCTTTTTCTGTATCTATTGATATTTTCATGTGGTTCTTATCATTTTTCATGTCACTATGGTGAATAATACTAATGGTCTTTCATATGCTGAACCATCTCTGCATCCTTGGTATGAATCCCAGTTGGTCATGATGAATGATCTTCTTATATATGCTTTTGTATTCCATTGGCCATTATTTTTAAAGAATTTTTGCATTGTCTATGAGTATCTTTGGAATCAGCTAAATTCAAGGCAGAGAGGTCAGCTCACAAAGCTATGATGACTATTTTTAGGGATTCTTAAATGCAATCTCCATGGATTTCCTCAGAGAACACAAGATGGTCATGGAGCTGATTAGGGAGATGTTTTACGAAATTTAAAAACTGCTGATGTTAAAAGTTCTAGAAAGGTGTGCTGAAATCCCCTCCCACCCCCTGCACAGCCCCGCCCCCCGCCCCCTGCTCCCAACACACCCAGAAAAGCACTTGCTTCTTCTTTGAGCACAGCCAGGGTGGTCCGATGGTAATTTTGCTGGAAAACTTGCTCATGCACCCAATAGCCTTAAACCTACATTTTCAGGCTCCTTTTTGTTCCAGAACTGCAATGACCGTTTGAAAAGAACACATTTTCAAGCCTTTCAAGCATGCCAAAATTGCCATATGGGCATGACACAAATAAATGGGCACAGGGTTCTTTAGGGACGGGTTAGAGAGCTGGAAACACCACCTTCAGATGTGCATAACCTAGATAGAGGCATATGGCATGAAACCTTCATGTAGCAATCATTTTTGACCTAACCTTTGTACTTTGCAACATCTTCCTCCTTAGGTCATTTGCCTAACTTCTCATCAGATCTGGGTTCCTCCTCCAACAAAATGCCTCCCCCTAGCACTAGGACTCTTTACCAGAGGACAATAAAGAAATGCCTAGAGATTTGAATAATCTTTTGCAAAAATGACACCTTCACTGATGGAATAGCCCTTTAAATTATTAACTAGAATACTTATCATGGCAGACTGAAGCCTTTGCATTTGGATGCTGTTCGTATGTCCTGGTCTTCCAAAAGCCAAACTATATTAAGCAACACAGCCAGAATAATTGAACAAGTTACTCCTTTCAAAACAACAACAAATCTTATTTCTAATACACCTCTTACTGCTTTTCTTTTAAACTATGTAAAACTAATGTATGACAAATTTACAGTTGTCATTTTGACCTGGTTCCTAAATAATAATGTTTCAAGTGTAATGCGGCTCAATCTCTGAACACTCAAATATCCTCATACTTAACCCACTGCCACGAAGTCGAAGCCAGCTCATAGAGATCCCGTAGGACAGGTTATAGCTGCCCTTGTAAGTTTCTGGGACTGTAACTCTTTATCATATTAGAAAGGCCCTCTCTTCTGAGGAGCTCCTGGTGGTTTTGAATCACTGACTGCGAAGTTAGCAGCCCAACATGTTCCTGGAGTGAAGCCTAATATGTATTTTCCAAAACTATCTTTCTTTTGCTACAAAGAACTGCCCATGAACTATCTTAGAAAGAGGCTTGTCAATTAGATCTCCAAGTGCCTTTCCATCTCTCAGTTTGCAAAGGAGTGTGGGAGGTTTAGTGTTTATACAAGTCATCCCACAACTATTTTCCCAAGAGGTACTTATCCTTTGTCCAGACTGGATTTTTTCAAATAAACTTGTTCAACTACTGTTAATTAATTCTCTTTCAGAATACTTCTTGGTCTTTTTGCCTCTTGCTTAGTTATTGTGGGGATTTTCTTTTGGGGCACTTGAAAGTGTAAGAATCTGAGCAGGAGATTCTAAACTAAGCTTCCCTAGTATGCTCCATCAGTCAGCTCCTGACTCATCAACAAGAGGAGGGCTTAAACTGCCTGTTTCAATTGTAATTAATATTTTAAACAGATATGAAAAACTGAATCGGTTGAGAACTGTCTTTGGAATGGGACACTCCAGATTAAGTGTGGGGGAGGGGTGCTTGACGTCCATGCAGTGCAGACCCCAAACATACTCATCCGCCTCTTAAAAATTCTGCTTAAAAATAGAATCGCATAACAGCAGAAAGCTAATTTGCAACTTATGGAAAGGTGCATGCTGCATTCACTTTTACCCTTTTTAAACCAGAAAAAATTAAACAAACTCACTGGCATCGAGTGGATTCCAATTCGTAGCTACTCTAGGAAAAGGTAGAAGTGCCCATTTGGATTTCTGAGACTGTAAATTTTTATGGGAGCAGACAGCTTCTTCTTTCTCATGAGGAGCAACTGCTGGGTTTGAACCCCTGACTTTGCGGTTAGTAGCTCATATTTAATTAATGAAAATTGTTTCTATGTATCCTTTTTTAACTTTCAAAGTTGGTCAAGAAAATAAAAATTAAATTGTCCATTAGCTAAAACTAAGAAAAGCTGCCTTTTAAGACTTATTATATTACTATTATAAAAATTTATAATTGTTTGCCTTTCAAATAATTTACCAGATGTTATTAGATAACTGCTGTTATTGTATTGAGAGAATTCTACTGAAAATTACAGATTAGCAGGGAGGAGATGAGAGCCAATTAGGGTGCAGTGTAGCATCAATGAAACATACAACTTTCCTCTAGTTCTTAAATTCTTCCTTCACTTTCCCCTCCCTCCCTCCACTATCATGATCCCAGTTCTACCTTACAAATCTGGCTAGACCAGAGGATGGACACTGGTACAGATAGGAACTGGAAACACAGGGAATCCAGGGCAGATGATCCCTTCAGGACCAGTGGTGATAGTGGCAATACCAGGAGGGTGGAGGGAAGGTGGGGTGGAAAGGGGGAATAGATTATAAAGATCTATATATAACCTCCTCCCTGGGGGATGGACAATAGAAAAATGGGTGAAGGGAGACAACAGACAGTGTAGTATATGACAAAATAATAATAATTTATAAATTTATTAATTATCAAGGGTTCACGAGGGAGGGGAGCGGGAAGGGAAGGGAAAAATGAGGAGCTGATATCAAGGGCTCAAGCAGAAAGCAAATGTTTTGAGAATGATGAGGGCAACAAACATACAAATGTGCTCGACACAATGGATGGATGGATGGATTGTGATAAGATTGTATTAGCCCCCAATAAAATGATTTTTTTAATGAAAGAAAACAAATTTTAAAATTATACATTGGTGTCGCTGCAGAGCGATGAAAGACTTCATTCCTCATAATCACTTTTTCCAAGGAAGCCATGCCAAATCTTTAACAAGGTTTAAATCTAAATATTAAATAACAAAGTGAGATACTACAAAATATCAATTAGATGGGAAGCAAAAAAAAAAAGATTTTAAACTTGAAATATCTGTAGATTTTTTTAAAGGACCAATTTTAAACCTTTGTCCTACATCAAAGCATATGTATGCATCTCATTCAATTAATAAACCAAGTGAAATTATATAACATTAGCATGGGCATCTGAAACAAAAAAAAGAGAATTATAAAGATCATAATGGGATACTTAATAGATTATAATGGGATATATAAAACAGAACACAAAACATACAATTTAAAATTGAAATTACTTAGAATTGTTAAAGGGTCAATTTCAAACCTTTCTACTAAGTAAAAGAATCTCATATACATCTCATTCAGTCACAAAATAAAATGAAACTGCAATATTAGCATGGACATTTGAACAGTGAAACTAGACCGATTTTATGAACACTTTCATTGAAATACTTTAGCATTTTCTAATATTAAAAACCCTATAAAATTAAATCACCAGCATTTTTTTTACAGATTTAGATTAAGAAATGGGGAACATAACACTTTTCTTAAGTGTTTAGAGACCAGGAATTTCAGACTTTACCCTGAACCAAAGAACAAAACTTACGCTAAATATTCATCCAGCAGAGGGCGATGGTACATGCTTATCTACACAGTGGAGAAGTCTTCAACTGGAGGTAAAGAATCTGTGGGAAGGAAAGCAGACAAGCAAATATGTAAAGACAACACATTTGGAATCTATCGCGAACATATTGAAGGTTAGTTCATAATGGGAGCAAGACATTTCAAACTTTCAGTATTTAGTGAAATGTTGGTAAAAAGAACCAAGGAGGAGGCCCAGCTTCTGAAATGTTCCCACTGCAAATTATAAAAATCAGAAGACTAATAATGTATCTATTTTAGTTTTCTTAGTACTTTTATAATTTTTTGCCTTCTTTCTTCAATAAACTGTTTTTAATTGAATCAAATTATATTATATTATATGACATCAAACCCCATAAAACGGATAATATTTTGCTTGAGCACTAATCTAAGTCATACATGAACTCATTTACCTGCCCCAGCCCTATTGTACCTGTTCGATCACTCCGTTTGTCAAGGTGAAGATGCTGGGAGAGGGTAAGTGCCCGCTGTATTAGTTTATTGCTTCTCACTCATGAACAGCATTTCCTCCACTGAATGCTCCTTATATTAGTCTACTACGGAAGAACAGTTTACCCACAACTCTCTACTATTAGAGTTACGGTACATTCTACTTCGGTTAACCCACTCATTTTCTCCTTCAGCCCACAAGAAGTGAATATACTCTAATAGATGGGATAACCCGATCAAAAAGTAAACAAAAAATAACCAAGCCTGATCCCAGTATGTGAATTATTCAAATTATTAATATTAAATTATTCAAATTACTAATATTCAAAATAATCCACTTACTGGCAGGTTTGAACCACTGGCCTTTTGCTTAGTAGCGATCAGTTTAACCACAGCACCACCAGAGCACATTGTCAAAAGTTATATAAAATAATGTGTTACATTAATAAATTTAGTATCCAGAATGGTTATACTACATTACTGAAACTACATCATATTTTAGTACATACTTTTCAAACATGTGTATTGTTATATTTTGCTCATGATGATGGTGTCATTTCTATGTATACTTGTTATCCATGTAGCTTTCCCATATGACCTTCTTAAAGAATTAATTTTGATTTTGTAAGGTCCACTTTCAAGTTAAGCTTTTTTATTTAATGTTTTATTCACAAGGACTTTTGCTATCCTTGGTTCACAAATATATTTATATATTTTTCATTTCTTAAAGTTAATTTAAACATGTATGTTTTAAACCACATGTGATCTACCTTTGTGTGTAGCAAAAAGTCGGAACTGGACTGTCTATCTTGATATGGTCAACAGCTCTTCCAGCACCATCCACAAAATAGTCCATTTTCCCCCCAATTATTCTAAAGCACCAGCTTTATCACATTCATATGCATTTCTTTCTAAATGCTCCGTGGTATTCTATTGGTTTAGTTTCTAGGTTGATGCTAGCTTAATAATAGGTAAGCGTTAGATAGACGATACATCCAATTATTCCAACACCATCTTTGAACAAACTATTTTTATTCTATTCAAATTCCATCAAACCTTTTTCTGAAAGTAATTTGCCACCACGTGGGTCTCTTTCTGTACCCTTTAGTGTGTTCCAAGCTCTATGACTATCCTTCAACTTCTATATGGACTGGCAATGGGGGCTGGCAATGCTTCTGGTCACCAGGAGGGTATGGGCAGCAAAGGAGAATCACACCTTTCTCATCACCAATCACTGGTGTACCTCTGTGTTTTCAGGCTGCTGTCTGGGTTGAATGCTGCTTGCAAAAGTTCAAGATGGTTAGACTACTGCAGGTCAGATGAACAGTTCACTCATCTGTCTCTTTCACCACTGCTGTGCAGCTGTTTCTCCTAGTCAGTATTCAATCCAACACTGTCCTTTCCTCGGAAGCTCAGCATTTCAGGATATTCCTTTGCATTTGTTTCATTTTCTTCCTTATTTGTGTTATATTGTCTGTGTTGCATGTGTGACTGGTGTATTCTCTTGCTGGAAGTCTCCAAGTCTATTTTGTGTTGAATTATTGTCTGTAACCTAGTCTTTCACTCTTTTTTCCCTGGAATTCAGTTGTAAATATCTTTGACTATGCGAATGAACTTTCTCTGACTCTTCCATTCTCTTCTCTTTTTTTTCTATCAAATTTTCCTTCTTCCTTTGCATTAAGTATTGCCTATTCATCTGGCTTTTCTAGATCGTTAATTCTTTCTACTATACATCTATTCTGTTACATTCGCCCATTTTGTTTCATGTACAATCTTATTTCATTTTTCAGTTCTAAAACATCCATTACCTTATTTTTATAGTTTTCCATTTTTATTGAAATTCTCCTATTTCCACATTTTATTCATTGTTTCCCCTATTTCATAGAAAATATTTATCTTAGTTATTTTATACTATCTTTTAAATGATTCTAGTATCTAAGACATCAAAATCGTGGAATTGTTTCTGTTATCTATGTTTTTCTCAATTTCATTTGTATTTTTTCTACTCTTCAACGCTGAATAGAAATATTTATTAGATGATAAATGTTTCACATAGAAATCTGTAGAGGTCTTCTAATAGCAGAAAGTTAGCATATCATAAATATATCTATGTATTTTTGATCAATTCATTGTGGGCTCTCACAACTCTTGTTACAATCCATACATCAATTGCATCTGACATATTAGTACATGTATTGCCATCATTCTTTTGTAGACATTTACTTTCTATTGAGCCCTTGGTATCAGTCCCTCTCCCTGCCCCCAACCCTTCATGATGCCTTGATAGATTATGGATCGCTATTATTTTCATATTTCACATGGACCGCTGTCTCCCTTCCCCTCTGATTTCTGTTGTTCTTCCCCGTGGATGGACGTGTGTGATTATGTGCCAATCATTGCGATCGCTACCCCGTTCTTCCCCACCACTTCCTCCCCTTCCCCCAACCCTTTTGGTATATCTATACTCATTCCTGTTCCTAGGTTTCTTATGTTGTGAGATTTATCTCTTTACTATACCTATGTATATGCTCCTGTCCAGTCCAGAGTGGGAAGCGGTACTGGGGACATGATAGCGGGGGTGGGGTGGGAGGGTGCTTAAGAAGGCCTCAAATGATTAGAGGTATATTGCATGTTCCATCAGTGCTCTACTGCATCCTGATTGACTACTCCCCTCCCTGCAACCGCTCTATGGGGGATGTCCCATTGTCCACAGATGGGCTTTTGTTCTCTCCTCCAACCTACTCATTCTCACCAATGAGGTTTTGTTTGTTGTTTGTTATGAAACTTCGGATGCCCCTTGCCTGGTCCTAATGACACTACATGATTGCACTGGCTGGTGTGCTTCTTCCATTTGGGCTTATGGTTTCATTGCTGGATGGCCACTTGTTTGACTTCAAGCCTTTAAGACCCCAGACACTATATCTTTTAATAGCCAGGCACCATCCTGTGTCTTCACCACATCTGCTTATGCACTCATTTTGTCTTCAGTGATTGTGGGGTAGGGGGCAGTGAGCATCACAGAATGCCATTTTGTTAAAACAAAGTGTTCTTGTATTGAGGGAGGGTATTCATCAAAATACTTTTTATCTTGTCAAAGTTTGATGGTAAGTTTTGTTAAAGCTCCTTTGTTTCCGTCTCCCCTGCTTCTAGGTCACAGGACTTTCTTCCATGGCTTAGCCCTTACTACCAGATTTTGCTCCTTATTCTTACTATCAGGGTGCAGCAATTCTGAGTTCTCAAGTTGCAATGCCGTCCATTTTTCAAAGGCTCATAACAAGGGTGGGGATTAAGTCTTATTAAGTTTTGATTTTTTTTCTGGACTCTACACCACTCTTGAAAGCACTCATCAGGCCTTAATTCTTCTATTTGTTATTATTTATTGGTGTTTGGGGTGGGTATGGGGGAAGTTCTTTGCATATGCAAATATTAGGAGATGCAAAAGGAGTTTCCTGAGACTAGTGAAATGAAACAGGAGTTGAAATCCAGTATACCTGAGTGAGCCTTGGAAGCCAGTTTGTGGAATGTGAATCTTAACTGCTGGAGCCATTGAGCAACGTGAGAGAAGGAAGTTAACTACCCCACTTCACCCCACCAAATCATGGATGCTATCAAATTTCATGTTTTATGGGCTCTTTAGTCTTCATCTTCGTGAATTCTTTCTAGTTATCTAAGCTAACCATTTTTTGGTTTACCTAGGTGATATTACCTTGAAGTTGAAATCTTAACTCAAAATACTTAGACCTACATTTTACCAATATGGCATCTACTAGCCACTTAAGATTATTGGTTATTTAAATTGCGAATAATTTAAAAAATATTTTTAAGTGTAACAAACTCATGTATACTGGGTTTAAAGACCATTTAAAAAGTAAACAAAAATTTTATTAATTTTGACTACTTTCATGTGAAAATGTTTTTATATTTTGAATTGAAAATTCATTGTTTATTCCCACTATTAGAGTGACTACAGAATAGTTCCAACTGTTTATGCAGTTATTTAAGTAAATATCCAATTATATATGTAAATGCATAGGCTGCTTACACTATACTTATACAAATGGTACTAAGTAATCAAGTAAGATAGAATCCTAAATAGAGAGAGAGAGATAAATAGAAGAGTGGGTTAAATAGAAAGGCTCAAGTATCTGATTCTGGTAGTAAACAGCAACAAATAATGTAATTAGTATAATGTGATGAAGAGATACGGTATTAGACCACTAAATCAAATAACTCTAATTCCACAATGATATTTACTTTAAGATATATGTCAAATAGTAGTAATGGATTTTAGCTGATGTTTTTATGCTTTCTAACCATCTGAAATTATTTCTTTAAAAGTGAGAAAATGAATTTAACAAAAATACAAAACCAAACAGTCTCCTCATTTAGAAAAAAAAAAGAATTCTGAAACATCTAGGTCACTGATGGACGCTAACACTGGAAAGAAATAAGAGCGGATCTATTTAAAGTTTTGTGTTTCTGAATGTTCTTCTGCTTCACATCGCCTAGAGAATTGCAGTCAATACAGTCATGACCTAGACCAGCGATTACAAATAAACCCTCATATCAGGCAGCGATCAGCTCTCCTGTGCATGGCTAGGCTTTCCTCCAATGAACCTGTGAGGGAATGCATGACTTTATGTACTCTTCATGGGGACTGTAGTCCTGGTGTCTTGGCATACTTGCTTTCCAGGAGCATCCTGGCTGTACTTCATCTCATAGACTTTGGAGATGTCGTCAGGAAAGACTACTCTGAGGAAAAGGACATCGTGATTGTAATAAGTAGGTGAAAAAACAGGAGACTTTCAATGAGATGGCTGCAACAAGGAACTCAAATGTCAGGAGGATTGTAAGGATGGCGTGGAGGACTGGGTAGCTTTTCACAGATCGCTATGAGTTAGAACTGACTCTTAGGCATCTAACAAGGACAGCAGCGATGTAGTTACCATGTACCTTATTGACATAGTTCTTTAAATTGATATATTATAATTTTAATCCTGTTCCCTCACAAATTACAGTGTGGAAAGTAAAAACACATTTAGTTTCCTCTGGGATGAATTGCATAATAACATCATTAGTAATTGTTGTTTTTAGGGACTATCAAGTCCGTTCCAACTCAAAGGGACCTTATGAACAAGGAAACTAAACGCTGCCCAGCCCTGTGCTATCCTTGTAATTGTTCCCAAGCGTGCGCCCCTTTTTATAGCTATGCTGTCAGTTCATTTCCTGGAGTGAGGGATTGACACTGCCCTCTTCCTCTTCTCCACTGCCCCTCTCTGTTACCAAACATGAGGTCTTCTCCAGGGACTTGTCTCTCATGACAACATATTCAAAATACATGAGACAAAGTCTCACCATCCTTGCCTGTAAGGAGAATACGGGGCGTATTTCTTTCAAGACAAATCAGGTTGTCCTTTAAGCATTGTACTTCCAATATTGTTTTCTGGCACCACGTTTCATATGAATTGATTTTTCTTCTGTCTTCCTTATTCAGTGTCCAACTTTCACATGTATATGGCACAATTGAAAATACTATGGCTTTGGTCAGGGACAACTTAGTCATCAGAGTAACACCCTTACTTTCAATACTCTAAAAAGATAAAAAGATATTGTGCAGCAGATTGACCTAAGGCAACCCGTATTTTGATCTCTCGATCGCTGCTTCCATGAGTTTTATTTGTTGATCCAAGCAAGATGAAATCTTTGAGAAGTTTAACTTTTTCTCAGTTTATCATGATGCTGACTATTGGTCCAATTGTGAGGATTGTGATTGTCTTCACAATGAACCATAATCCATAGTAAAGGCTGCAGTCCTTGATCTTCATCAGCAAGTGCTTCAACTCTTTCTCCTTTCAGAGTCATCTGCATATCACAAGTTGTCAATGAGTCTTTCTCCAATCCTGATGCCACAGTCTTCTCCATATGAGCTGGTTTCTCTAATTATTTACAATACCTACCCAAAAGATATAATATCTAGGAATAAATTTAACCAAAGAACCATAAGACCTATACTAAGAAATGTATAACACATTTCTAAAAGACACACAAAAAGATAATTGCACAAATGAATATTTCCTATTGTCGTTGGTAGGGAGAATGTACATAGTGAAGAATATCAATATTACTGAAAGAACTTGTGTTATTCTGGGTAGACTAGAGAAACAAATCCATAGAAACTCATATGTGTATAAGAAAGAACTTTACATAAAAGAGCAATTGAATATTGAGAAAACATCCCAGCCCAGTACAGTCAAAGCCCATAAGTTTGATACCAATCTATGTCTGATACCAATCTATAAAGTCCTCTTCAGACTCATGAAATACATGCAATGATGCCAAATGCAAGATGATCACAGGCCAGTGGGTAGAAAGTCTTTGGATCCAGTGGTGTAGTGAGCATCTCAGCACTATAGGGGTCCCTATGTGGCTTCTCCAGCTTCAGAGATCTGGTTGCATCAAGGTAGGTCCATGTGGCTTCTCCATCTCAGGGCACTAGTGTAGTTCCATGTGTCTTGTCAGCTTCAGTGTCTCCCAGGGAATGAACTGAGACAGAGAATTCTTCCCACTCCAAGGACAAAAAACAGGATTTCCCAGAATTCTCAGGAGAAAGCCACACCCACACAGAGGCCTCATTGGCTGTGATCCGATTGACAAGCTAGACTCTACCCCTACACTCACAATCCTCAAATTGACCGGCGATTATATAACTACCACACACTCTTTATTTTCAGTGCAATTCTGATCCAAGCCCAGCATAATTCTCTAAAGAAATGGAAAAGCCATCTACCAACTCTATATGGAAAAAAAGAAACCCATGATAAACAGAAATCATTAAAAAAATAAAGTAGGAGGCCATTCGGTCCCTTACTTCAAAGCCTATTACATAACCGCAGTAATCAAACAGCTTGCTGTTGGCACAAAATAGATATGTAGCATAATGGATTAGAACAGAGAACCCAGGAACACAACTAAGCATCAAAAGATAACATGTTTTTTTTAAAGAACTAAAACATATTAAGTGAAGAATAAATAACCCTTTCAATAAATTGTGTTGGGGAAATTGGATTTTCATATGCAAAAGAATGAAACAAGGCTCATAGCTCACATCATGTACAAAAGCAAATATAAGATGGATTACAAACTTAAATGTAAACTTTAGAATCATAAGGATAATCCATGGAAAAACAGGGGCAAACTTAAGGGCCTTAATACACTAGCAAACATAATGAAAAACAGCTACACTACAGAAGGCAAAGTAGAGGTCTGGCACTTTATAAACTATGACACTTACGTCCATCAAAAGAGTGAAAAGAGAACCCACAGATTGGGAGGAAAAATGGCAGTGATCTAGCATATAAAGTTCTAATTTTTTAAACATATATAAAACCACAGCACATTAACAAGAAAAATGCAATTAGCCCAATCAAGTAATGGGCATGAAGCATTAATTTACTTAAGATACTATCCACGCAGTCAACAATTATATGAAGAAATATTAGCATTCATTAGCTGTAAGAAAAATACAAATTAAAAATAAGACAATGGTGAGATACCTTTTCACATTGATACTCTTAACGAAATTCAAAAACATATGAAATAATAAATTCTGGAGAAGATATGGAAAAATTGGATTGCTCACAGAGGGCTGGCGAGATTGCAGAATTGTACATCCACTATGAAAACCAGTACGGGCCTCCTTCAACAAATGCAAACACAAATATCTTATGATACTTCAACCTCTCTACTTGGTGTAAACTTTAAAGAAATAAAGTACAAAACCTGAACAGATGTGTACGTATTCATGTTTATCTGGCAATTTATGTCATTGCAAAAAGAAATGATCGAAAACCCCATTGGGTGGAATGGATAAATTCTGGTAAATATACAAAATGGAATATTGTTGTTGTATTTTTGTGAAGTGCCATCTATTTAGTTCTGACTCATATCAACCGTACATACAACAGGAGGAAACACCCCTCTGTCCCATGCTGTCCTCATTAACGTCCTTGCAGTCGAGATATTGTTGCAACTACCGTGGCAATGCACTTGATGAGGGTCGTCCTCTCTGGTGCTAACCCTCCAGTTTCCTAAGCCTAGTGTCTTTTTCCAGGGATTGGTCTCCCTTCAAGGTGACTTGACTTCTCTCAATCCTGGCCTCTAAAGAGCATTCTCTCTCTATTTCCTCTAAGATGGATTTGTTTGTTCTTTTGTCAGTCCATAACACTCTTAATATTCTTTATCAACATCATAATTCAAATACGTTGATCTGGTCTTCCTTAATTAATGTTCAACTTTCGCCTACAGATGAGCCAATCGAAAATACCATGGCATGAGTCAGGTGCATCTCAGTACTCAAAACAACATCCTTGCTTTTCAACACTTCGAAGAGGTCTGGTTCAGCAGATTTACCAACTGCATTGCATCTTTGATCTCTTGACTACCCTTTCTATGTGCACTCTTTTGGTAACAAGCAAAGTAACTTAACATCCTTGACAACCTCAAACTTTTCCCTGTTTATCATGTTGTCACCTCTTGGTCCAGTTGCAAGGATTTGTGTTTTCTTGCTAAAAGAAGTAAACAAGAAAGTAATGATGAGGTCAAAATGCTCGTATAGTTTTATCATTGTTTGCCTCATGCCTTTGTGGCTTGACCACCCAGTCACAGTTTACAGTCAGCCTGCATTTTCCAGTAAGACTTCAGAGCAGAGCTATTGCACAATTTATTTACTCCTTCTGTCATCCTTCCTTTTATTTTTTGTCATCGCTTTAATCTTGTCATATGCTTTTTCTTCTAGAAAAGTCATTTTACTACACCCAATCTTCTCTAAGAGCACAGTTTTGAGTGAATTTGAGAGCATTTATAGAAAATGTAGAGTCCGTACATCATATTTTGATAGAAAAACATCACACCTTGGGAACTAAAAAATGGAATAAAATAATTGATTTTGATGCAAGGCAGAGAATATTTTCCTTTTGTTTGCTGATTCTTTTATAAAGAGTAAGTACATCTGTAATATAGCATAGGAACCCTGGTGGCATAGTGCTCACGCATTTGACTGAGATCTGAAAGATTTGCAGCACTTCCGCATCCTATAGGGTTGCTATGAGTTGTCATAAACATGATGACAGTAAGGTGTAATGTACTGTAGTGTTGAGCAATGTAATATATAATAATATAAATTATTGTGTGGTGCTATGGAGTCAGTGTTGACTCATACCAACCTTAAGCAATCCTCCCAAGTCAGCAGTTTGAAACCACTAACCACTCTGGGAAAGATAGATGACGTATTCTACTTCTATAGAGTTATAATCTCAGAAACCCACAGGGGCAGATTTACCCCGTTCTATAGGGTTGGTAATTAACTTCTGAGATAGCACGTCCAAAGCAAGGGAGCTAAAATCTCACCATCTTTGCATCTGATGTGTATTCTGACTATACTTCGTCCTTAGTAGATGTTTATACTTCTGAAAGGTTTTGATCTGTTCAATATAATCAAAATTATTTGCCAGCACCATATTTATTTTTCAGTTTTCAAATGCATATGAAGTGATTGAAAATACCAAGGTTTGGATGAAGTGCCCTTTATTTCTCAAAGTGACATGTTGATTGGAACACTGTAACAATGTCTTGTGCAGCAGATACATTGATTTTTTGACCACTGCTCTCAGGGGTATTGATTGTAGATACAAATTAAAGGAGACCCTTGACAACTTGAACACTGCCATCACCTGTCATGACACTGCTATTGACCAGGTTGTGAGGATATGTGCTTTCTTTTGTGGCTGTGTAACCCACACTGAAGGCTGTAGTCTCTGGACCTTAGTGCTTCAAGTCTTCTTTACTTTCAGCAAGCAAGAGTGTGTCACATTTGCATATGACAGGCTTTTTATGGGACTTCCTTCAAGCCTAAAGCTTAGTTTGTCTTCATGTAGTTCACCTTTTTGGATGGTTTGCTCATTATATTGAATTGAATTAAGCAAGTAGAAGAATACACACATTTTCTGGTTTTAAACAGTGGAGTATCCTCATCTGTTCTGTTGAACGACTACCTTTTGATGTATGTACAAGTTCCATATGAACAGCCTTTAGGTATTCAATGTAGCGCAGGTAAATATCTTCTTGGCATTCTCTGCTTTCAGCCAGGATCCATTTAACATTGACTGTGGTATCTCTTGTTCCCCATATTTTCCTGAATTCAGCTGGAATTTCTGACAGTTCCCTGTTAAGGTGTAGCTGCAGCTGTTTTGGAATTGTACTGTGGTGATTTGTGTGTTGTTGTGAAGTTGGATGCTATGCCAACAATATTTCAAAATTTACACATATTACTATATAAATTAACATGATGGATGCAATAGCAAATGTGCTATCAAATTTTCCTGTAACAACTACTGCTTCAATTTTAAAAGCACACACAATCACTATCTCTGATTATTTTTATCAGCTTAAAAAAAACAAAAAATTCAGCTGTTTTCATTTTTTCCCCAATTTAGCCAATATGCAATTTATTTAGGTTTGCAAGTCTTGTTTACTCTGTTAACGGGATATGAAATACTTTATTGTAGAGATGAACTCTACCTACTAAACATCAGTACTCTTTCTCCCATAAATTTCTCACAAGAATCAAGTCTTCTGAGTGTTTCATAAAGAGAATAGAATTCCATTTTACTCTGATTCAGGATGTTTTCTTTCTTTTTTTTGAAGTTAAGAAAGATTTTATTGAAGCAGGGAAAGAACTCCTGGGAGGGAAGGGAGAGCAGGGAAAGGGACAGGGGGGCGAGCCCCAAGTTAGATTAGGGAACTCGCCCAGGCTATCTTTCTTGCCCAAATTCTCGCGCTTCAATGTTATACCAGGTGATGTGTAGACATTTATTTTAGGGCCAGTCGTTGCTCTCAGATAATTGAGAAATGGTTGGAACTCGCACAAGTTCTTGAATCTGTGGTTCCAGTAGACCATTTGCTGGTTATGTGCAGCTGACTTCATTCTGCTGCAGAGTGACCCCTTGTGAGGAATAGAAGTGCTCCTCAGTGTGTGGCAGGACTTCAGAAGCAGGTGGTCAGACCAGTCTTCTGAAGTGCCTGTGGGCGGGAACCCTTTTATTGTCCTAATAGTTAAACAATTAAGTATTTGTACCCACCAAGGATAAACTGCTTGCAGTGAAATTAAAAAAAATTTTTTTAATTAAAAAAAAAACTAAACAGAAACTATTTATTTGAGTATCATATGTCTAGACATAGTTGATTATGAGAGGATTTTTTTCTTAAAAATAACTCCTATGATGACCAATTTTCATAATAAACCATTTTTAATGTTAATATATTTAAATTGATCTTGCTTATATAAGACATGAAAATATGTAATATCACTAGATATAATCTAGCTATGCTGTGGATTCATAGATTTGGCTTAAATAGAATAGAACGATTTATAAGTAGGATTTTAAAAGCTCGTGGAACATTTGAAGTAAAAGAGAATGGAATTTTTCCACAAACTTTCTGAAGTCCCCAGGACACGGTTCTTCCCCTTCATTTTACCACTCACACTCACATTTTCTTTCCCTTCTTTTCTGTTATGGGTCAAATTGTGTTCCTCAAGTGACTATGTTGAAGTCGTCACCCATGGGTCTGGGAACCTAACCTGTTTTGTCTCTGAGAATGTTATCATTTAGGTTAGCATGAGGTGATGTTGAAATAAGGTGAGTCTTAATTCTCCATGACAGGTTTCTACAACAAGAAAAGACATCGTTAGGGACAAACATAGGGAAGAATGTCATATAAAGGGAAGAATGAGATTGGCTCCCAAATGCTATAACCCAGAAACACCAAGCACTGCTGGGCATAACCAGAAGTGAGGAGTAAGTCCGGAAAAGATTCTCCTCCAGAATCCTTGGAAGGAATAAGCATTATTGACATCCCTCTTTCAATCTTCTGGTTCCCAGAATTATGAGAGAATAAATTTCTCTTGTTCTCTGTTGTCCAATATTGCTACATCATCTCTAGGAAGACAATACATATTCTTTTTTCTTTTCTTTCTTCCTCAAAGTCTTTTAGTTGGGGCTGAGCAAGGCATCATTCTGCACTGGAGAACTAAACTGAGCCGTGGTAATTCATGTGTTCATGGTAGTCCCACGGCTCATGAGTTCAGATTGAGTAGCTGGTGACCAAACAGAATGAAGTTTTCTGCATAGAAACCGCACTAGGTCTGGGTGTTGAAGTCTGAGCAGGCTAGGCAGTATAGGCATACATTTTGGTATCCCTTTGTAGGGTATCGGAGCCCAGGCAAAACAAGTAGAACATCTCTCCAGAGGGATAGTCTCATGAAAAATACCAGAGTCCCAATACGGATAGGTAGATTGCCAAGAACTAGGTGTTAAAATTTGAATTGTGAAAAATAAATGAATCCAAGATAGAGACCTAGTATAGGTTATGAGCACTTGAAAGAAGAAATGTGAACATGCAAGTGGCTTGTGACCAGCGACTGATGAAGAATAAGGATTACAGTCTTCAGCGTGGATCACAGCTCAATGTAAAGGAAACCAACATCCTCCCAACTGGACCAATAGGTAACATGATAAATGGAGAAAAGGTTAAGGTTATCAAGGATTTTGTCATACTTGGATCTACAATCAATGCTCCTGGAAGCAGCAATCGAGAGATCAAAAGATGTATTGCATTAGGTAAAGCCTCCTTAGAGTACTGAGGAGCAAGATGTTACTTTGAGGACTAAGATAGGCCTGAACCAAGTCATGATGTTTTCATTTGCCTCATATGCATGTGCAAGTTGGAACCGAATAAGGAAGACCTAAGAAAACGCAATGCGTTTGAACTGCGGCGATGATAGTGGAAGTGTCATAGGCTTCCCAAACGACGGACAGATATGTCTTGGAAGAATTACAGCGAGTTTTCGTTAGAGAGAAGGAGAGCCAGAGTTTGCCTTTCATATCTTGGATGTGCTTTCAAGAGAGACCATTCCCTAAAGAAAGACATTGTGCTTGACAAAGTAGAGGGGCAGTGGAAAAGAGGAAGGCCCTTGATGAATTGATGCAGTGGCTGCAACAATGGGCCAAGCACTGTTTTGTTATGTTGTGCATAGAGTTGCTATGGGTTAGAACTGACTCAACGGCACCTAAAAGCAACAACATATATTGAGGGGTTTGGTTGTAAGAAAAACTTTGGCTACACGTAGAACCTTCTTGGTAGTGAGCTGGAAAACTAAGTAGGGCTAGAAGAGTTCCCACGTGGAAGGACAAACTGATAAGAGGTTATCATATTCCAAGTGGGACGAAAAGAGTCTCCAAATAGGAACCAAAGGCGGGATGCCTGGTTTGGGGATTCCAAGTTCAAGAAGGATGAAGAATGTGTACAGGCTGAGATGGCCTATGGAAGGCAGATATGGAGGTTGGGAGCAGATGATCAGAACCTGGGTGAGGTTCAGGGGGGAATCTACACCGAGGAGGTGGGCAGTGACACTGGATGATTAGTCACATAGAATGGAACTGATCAAACTTGGAAGCATATTTTAGATCAAGAGGATTGGGATTCTCATTGTCAGCAAAGGGACTACAAATATAGAAAAGGATAAGCGACCTTTGTTATATTGGAACTGGAGGCCCCCGTGTGAACTCGTGTGTTTCAAGGCACGTTTGTAGACATATGTCTATGTAAACATAAATATGGATATTATAAACATATGCGCATCTATGCACACATACACTTGAAGACTACTGTTGTTGCTGTGTGCTATTGAGTCAGTTTTGACTCATAATGATTTCATCCGCGTACAGTAAAAGTAAACACCACTTGGGCCATGCCAGCCTCAGAGTCATTCCGAGATTGAGCCCGTTGTGGCCGCCACTGAGGATTTCCTCTTTGGGGCTGACTCTTCATTTTATCAAGCATAATTTCTTCTCCAGGGACTTGCCTCTCCTGATAACATGACCAAAGTACCTAAGATGGACTCCTGAAATTCGAACTCTAGTTGCATTTCTTCTGAGACACATTTGCTTATTCTTCAGTCTTGCTTATTCATTGGGAAATGTTTTGCATGTTTAGAAGGAAATTGGTGAGTGTGTGTTTGGGTCAGGCACATATTACTCCTCAAAATGCCATCTTTGCTCTTTAACATTAGAGAAGCACAGCCAATTTGCAACAGATTTTATCAGTGTATTGTTTGATGTCTTAACTGCTGTTTCCATGACAATTAATTGGACGTTCCAGTAAAATGAAACTATTTACATCTTTAATCTTTTATCCATTTATCATGAAGTTTGTTGGTCCAGTTGTGAGAATTTTGTTTTCTTTTCATTGAAGTGCAGTCCATTCTCAAGGTTATAGTCTTTGATCTGAATCAGTAAATTCTTCAAGTCCTCTTAGTCTTCTTTAGCAAGCTTATGTCATTTCTACATCGTTATTGTGATTGGTTAGGTGCCACTGAGTTTCTCCCCACATGTGGAAGCCCAAATCTTGGTTTCTAAAGTATTTTTCTACTTAGAAAAAAAAACAGATTTTTAGATTTTATTTGTTTTTTAAATCATAATTATTATTATTATTTTCATTATTAATGTGAATACTGTCTGTTTCACTAAGCTCTTGAGCTACTGTCTATTGCTGGCCCACCTTACTGCTTGCTGCCTGTGAGCAGACTCTGCCCGCCTTGCCAGAGGGAGGACTCTGTTGTCTGCTTCCTTGATTTTGGACCCAGCATCCCACTTGAGTTGAAGGACTTCCAGTATATTAGCTGCTATGTAGAAGTGAGTTGAACTGAGCCTTCTATACTTCTCTATGGACTAATAAGCTGTTAGATTCCTTCTTTCTGTATAAATCTATCGATCTATCTATAATCATAAATGCCCTGGTTTTGTTTCTCTAGATAACCTTGCCTAACACACCATATAATGTAACATAGTCACAGAAGTGGCATTTTATCAATTTGTCATAGACTATTTGTTGTAATCATTGCTATCCAGTCAGATCTGACTCAGAGTTACCGAATGCACAAAAGAATGAAACAATACCCAGTCCTACACCATCTTCAAATATTTTTTTATATTTGAACCGATTGTTGCAGCCACTGTATCAACCTATTTTGTGGAGGATCTTCCTATTTTTTCCCTGCTCTCTGTCAAAAATTGTGGGGTCTATTATTGCATGGATAGGTATTGGTTATTGGATTGAATGTGGGAAACAAAGAGGAAGGAACTATAGGCAGAAAAATATGTCATTTTTATTTAATTAATATTAATTTCAGATATTAGAGGTCAATCTCTTTTTTAATAAACTAATCTTCCCCTGGATAATTTGTGAAAATTTCATCAATGTATTCAATCAAGGTGGAATTAAAGAATGATTTTTTTAATCTCTAGCTTTGCCATTTGTTAATGTACTTTGCCTTGTCTCTCTCCAGGGTTCTCAGCTCCACCCAGGAAAACTAATACATTTCTTACTTTTAGAAGAAAATAGAAAGCTTAGAAGAAAGTTAAAACATGCTGGCTTAATTAAGATGATTATATATTTGCAGCAATATGTAAGCACTAAAATGTTGCCAAAAATTGGTAACATTTATTTAATATTTAACTATGCCTTCCTTACCTAGCTCTGCTTTTAAGGTAATTATACCCTAAGTATATGGGTTTAACAAATCAGTACACAGCTATGCAGTTAGGAAATGATTTTGAGCATGTAAAGTTATTTTTATATATAAAATATTCTGAGATATTGTCAGCGTTGTTTTGAGCTAAAAATTGCACAGAATGGTTATCAGTTACCTTGTAAGAATAATTACATAGGAACGATTGTGCTGGGCAGTGAGTGTGTTGATATGTTGTACATAGGCTGACTATGAGGTAGAACGAAAACACAATAACTGCAGCAGAAAAATAATAAAAATAAATAAAATAATAAAAATAATAAAGTTCTTTTGGGAGTACAAACTACATAAATTAAATATAAATAATATTTATATTTTAATATATAATTAACATATTATAGTGACTTAATATAATATTTATATATAAATTTAAAAATGTAAAGATCTTGAAAAAAATGTTTGAAGAGATCTACCTTAATTTACATTGAAAATACCTGCTCACTACATGGTAGGATGTTGGGTACGCAGTAAGCCTTGGTGGAGCAATAGTCGAGGGCTAAGGTAGAGGTCAGTTTGTGAACCTACCAGCAGCTCTGGAGAAAGGACCAATAGACCTGCTCCTGCAAGTTACACCTGAGAAAACCCTGAGGAGCACATCTACTCTGCATATATGATTGCTTCACGTCAAACTTTTTTGCTGGTATACAATAAGAGAGCTTAATGATTATCGTACCTTTTCCAAATTCCTGAGTATTTTAAAAATTGATTTTACAAGGCCTTCGATCCTGACCACTCATTTCATATCCTCCTATGCTTGTTTCCTCATCAGAATTTGGTCAGAAGACTCAGAAACACCTGTATGGTCCGGTTGTATCCAGGTTTTGTTTCATTTTTTAATAGTACCCGAGCCATTAGCAAGGGCATCCTTGCATTTTATGTCACATGTTCGCATAACTGCCACCCTGGCTCCTGAGACTTTGACCTGTGCCTTCACTGGGTCTCCGACTTTCCAACAGTACCTTCCGTAGGCCCAAACCCCCTGGATTCTGTTTTCTTGGTCTTGCTTCAAGATCCATCAATACTCTCACTGCTGGGCTGCTGCTAACTGATCAAGGGCTCCCTAGTGGACGTGGATCTAGATGCCTGTTTAACTTCTGTCCTCAGCATTTCAAAATTATTAGTCAGGATTTGGATTGAGGCCAAAAGAATATGAATATTTTAAGATGCATACTTACCTCTGTACTCTCCTGTGCCCCTGCATCTGGAAGACAGATAATGACTCCCCCAGAGTCTTGCTTATCCATACTCTATATTAATTTTAGTTATAACTCTAAGTTAATAGCTCATTCTGAGCTATTAATTTAAGAAAGCTCAAGTGAATCGGGAGACTTCTGGCATGCTGAGTTACCACAAAGTAGTCTTGAGACATGGAGAGACTGGTAGAATTGAAAACTTGTGCCATGAACTATTGAAAGTTTAAAGCACACTCTGAGCCTGCCCTCTCCCAGTAGTTGATTCTACCGTTTTCATGCCACCAGGAGAGGTCCATGAGAGTCTGCACCAACTCTAAGGTGAAGTAGTGCGCCAGGCCCGTTTGCTGTCGTCAGGAAAGCTTGCATTACTAACTAGCTTACTCGGAATCCCCGGCATTTGCGCCTCAAGCCATCTCACTCCTTATGTTAGTCTTGGGTGGACAAGAGAAACAAACTTCACAGACACCCATGTTTTATATGAGATAGTTTTCTATAAGGGGTAAGGGCACATTCAGAAAGCATCTTAACTCAGTGCTGTCAAAGCCCATAAGTCCGACATTCGCCCATATGTCCGACACCAAACTGCAAAGTCCTCCTCCATCTCACAAAACACACGCAACGATGCCAACTGCAGGAGGAATGCCGAGTCAGTGAGTGTGTAATCATCTCAGCGCTGGCAGGGGTCTCCACACTGCTGCTCCAGCACCAAAGACTGCATCAGGGTAGGTGCATATGACTTCTCCTCAGGGATGTCACAGCAAGTGAGGCTTGCCAGCTGAGGCAGGTAACTGGCTAAGGCAGCCACACCCTAGTGTCACCATATGAGAACAAGAGACAAGGTAGGTGAGGCTCGCCGAGGCATTTATCTCTCTGCCTCTCAATTAAACTGTCCTTCAATTAATCCCACATGTGTGCATCAGCCAGGTTGGCACAATAAACCTTAATTATCACAGTCCTTGTTTCTGGGGATGGAACTGTTAAACTCATCTGCAGGTATCCAGTACCTCAGGGAAACTTAGTCCCTAGGCAATCTTGATCTCTTATGTTTCTTTGGTCTCTCGTCTTTTCTGAAGCAAGATAACCCCAATCTAACTAACTATTGACTTTTGGAATCCAAACTACACCCGTAAATAGAATGAGAATACACAGCAATGATTTTTCTGCCAAGAGTTTGACCCTGAAGCTGTTAACTTTTTATTCTGACCTGTTCATCACTCCACACTAGTTGTCTATTTTTTAACTCCCATTTATCTGGCATTCCTTTGATCAGCTATTGGCTTTAGTGCACTCACCTTTTCTTATGATCATCTAATTCTAATTCTCTCTGACATCCATTTTCCCCTTTCTTTGGAGGGCTTTCCATAAGGCCACTCCTATTTTTAACAAGCATAGAGCTGTCCTTGAATATTAGTGTATGTGTCTTCCTTTTGATTTCCACTTCCAGGGCACTCCATAAACTTACTTTTAAGGACTCATTGGTCCTCATACTTAATATTTATATCAATTCACAAATCTGTTTTACATAATGGAAACATTTATTACCTGATTAGTGTGCACTTTAGATATTCATCTGAGGTTTATGAGGCAGCTCCATACTTACTTTGCATATTTCTCAAGGAATCAAATACCAAAACAAAACAGTAAATATTTTTACTGTTAGAATTATCTAATGGGATATTATATGAGTTACTAAATATATCCAATCTGAGTATTATTTTGAATGAGCTTGAATAATATCTATCTTTATTTCCCACAATTATGTGATGAGAAGAATAGGCACGTATATAAACTACATGAAAATAATAGCATTCAAATCAAACATAAAAGTTGAGTGTAGGGTTGCTGGCTTTATAGTAGTAGATAAGAAAAGTTCAATTTATTCTGGCAGTCAGTGGAAAAATTGTGAGCTGGCAAAGAAAATGTAATTTTCCATCAAGGACAATTGTTAATTATGTATATCTATGATCATTAGAATTTAGTAACGAAATGTGCAAGTTTAAATATTATGATAAACACATGACAAATATTACATATGCCTTATTTTCCAAAAATAAAATTTTGGATTAGGGCCATTAAATAAACAGAAAGCATGAACTCTGAGAAATAGGAATTAACCAAAGTAAAATAGATGAAATTTCCCCTATGTACAATGGCATTTTAAATCAACTCATATGCATGGGAAAGTTGGACAATGAATAAGGAATACTAAAGTAGAAGAATTAATGCATTTGAATTATGATGTTGGTGAATAATATTGTAGATACTAAGAATTTCCACAAGAACAAACAAATCTGTCTTGGGAGAGTTATAAGCAGAATGCTTCCTAGAAAGGAGGATGGTTGAGGCGGCTTCATGTGTACTTTGGTAATGGTATCAGAAAGAACCTGTCCCTGAAGATGGACATCATGCCTGGGAAAGCAGAACCTGTCCCTGAAGACGGACTTCATGCCTGGTAAAGCAATAGAGAGGAGACGCTCAAAGAGAGGGCTAACACAGTGAGGCCATGGAGGTTCTGATACAGCCATCATGGTGAAGATGGCACAGTTTACTATGCAGAGGGTGGCTTCTATTCTGATTTGATTAGAAATAACCCATAAATTATGAAGCATGGTTCTGATTGCAAAAAGAAAATAATCTATACTGTTATAGAACTTACCATACCTGAAAAAAAAGAAATGAAATGTATAATTATATCCACAAATATTAGACAAACAAGAGACTCTAGAGATTCAGTAGTTAAATTTTGGGTTTCTAACTTTAAAAATTGTCAGTTTAAACACTTCAGCTGTCAGTGGGAAAAATTCCTGGTGATCTGGTCCTAGTTAACCCTGTGTGTTGGGGCAGAATGAGCTTTTTTTTAAACTGGCCAGAACTAACTTGAAGGCATATTAAAAATACATCAATGATATTTAAATAAAACCTCACCGCTGTTTTATTATCTGAATTCTTTATGTTTGTCACAATGTTTTGTTGAAAATATTTACATAAGACACAAAATTAATTTTAGATCTGGAAAATGACATATTTATTTTGCCTTACATATGTTTTTATTTATACTATTATGGTTTTTAATAAATACTTTGCTAATATGAATGGAAATCAAGTGAACTATTGGTCACATATAAGTAAAACTCAAGAAGTATGAGAATTTTTGCAACCAGAAAAGATATTTAAGCTCTTTTTTTAAAACAATTTATTAGGGGCTCATACAACTCTTATCACAATCCATACATATACATACATCAATTGTATAAAGCACATCCATACATTCCCTGCCCCAATCATTCTCAAAGCATTTGCTCTCCACTTAAGCCCTTTGCATCAGGTCCTCTTTTTTTTTTCCCCTCCCTCCCCGCTTCCCCCTCCCTCATGTTCCCTTGGTAATTTATACATCGTTATTTTGTCATATCATGCCCTATCCGGAGTCTCCCTTCTCCACCTTCTCTGCCGTCCCTCTCCCAGGGAGGAGGTCACATGTGGATCCTTGTAATCAGTTCCCCCTTTCCAACCCACTCACCCTCCACTCTCCCAGCATCGCCCCTCACACCCTTGGTCCTGAAGGTATCATCCACCCTGGATTCCCTGTGCCTCCAGCCCCCATATGTACCAGTGTACAACCTCTGCCCTATCCAGCCCTGCAAGGTAGAATTCGGATCATGGTAGTTGGGGGGAGGTCTTACAAAATAAATGTATAGAATACAATCGCATGTTATAATGTAGAAAGTTTAAAGGAAAGTTTAAAAGTTTGAGTCACCAGATGCAATCCACATTGTTAAATCAATGACAAAAGAATGCATAGGATATGAAAAACATTGACTTGAGGAAAACATATTAAAATTTTCTAAGTATTTCCAGTAGTACTCACACATTAATGTTCATTTTGAAACACTAGAAATATAGGATTCCTGAAAGTTACTCTAAAGGGGAAACCATATCACAAATATTTAATATTTTTAATATAATGTGCCTAGTCTGGAAGATTTCAAGAATAAAACAAAAACAAACAGAATTTTTTAATGTTGATTTTATATAAGAAGTAAAACTCTCTGGTTTTTGCCCCTTAAAAAACCCAGAACAACTATTGGGTGAAAAGCCAATGATCTCTTTATGAAGCGTTCACTGTGATATGGCTTTTAGAATGAAGAATATGCTATCCACAGAGATCATTTTAAACTTGCAGACTTAGTATGCTAAGTTCACGCCAAAGTTTTGGAGTAAGGCCAATGCCATATTCTTCTAAGGAAACTAGACAGTCCTTGTAGCAATTTAGTTGTATAATAAGCCATGAGAGAAAAATATCTCGCTATCCCCAACCGACTAACACCATCACTCAAATCAGAAGCTCTGACAGACGTCATATTTTTCTTTGTAGAGTGATGACTAGAATCTACATGAAAATATTTCATCACTTTTCAAAAGAATCCTGTCATTTATAAAATTCCAGCAATTTAAGCATGGTAAAATAAAAATAATACAATATTTGGGGTTAGGATTGTTTGCAGAATGTGCAATGACAACTTAACATTTGCAAAAGGATTTTAAGTTATTTTGATTCCAACTCAAATGATAGGTTTTTGTTTCAATTATTTAACAAATGCTTTTAAGCATCTACTCTGCAGCAGGAATGAGAATAGGTGCTACCCTACATACAGAGCAACAAACAAAGCCACAGAACATGCATCGTCAGAACGCGCGTCGTCATATTGGTATATTTGGCAATGTATTGGTTAAGGCAGATGCCCATTTTATAGATTCAGAAACTGAGCTTCAAAGAGAGAATGTGCTCCCCCAGAAGTCACATATTTAAGAAAAGGAGGGACACAGATTTGAAAGGTAAACTATATATTCTTTCATTTTCACTCAGCAAATCATTTGGCAGTAGCTGAACAAAAACCAGTCACTTCGAGAAAGTATGATCAGTGCTCCTAACCATCTAGACAATGTTGGGGACATCGCTTGTCAACCATCTAGACGACTTTGGGGACATCCCCTGTCAACCTTCACAGAGTGTAAAGGTTAGGGAAGCTCATTGTGTAGCCTGCTGAGGGCGACTTTTGCTCCCCAGAGAGACCTTGTTGCCTAAGCGGGCACTGAGACACTGAGGCAGCCTAAGTTTGAAGGTCTCACCTTTTGTTGTTCTCTAGATGTCTCCAG
This sequence comes from Tenrec ecaudatus, assembly GCF_050624435.1. NCBI lineage: Eukaryota > Metazoa > Chordata > Mammalia > Afrosoricida > Tenrecidae > Tenrec > Tenrec ecaudatus. The sequence goes on from NC_134532.1 coordinate 114,311,256, forward strand.
GATATTTACCCTCCACATATCTATCCATCTGTATCTCTATCTCTCTATCAAACTTTCCCTTTTCCTTCCATCATGTTTCATCCAAAGGAAAACAAATTGTCACATGCGTTTAGCATGATTTTCTAAAAATATCATATTTGTACTCATTTTAATTCTAAAAAAGACTTATTTTCCTCTAATTTATTGTTCAAGTTTCCTCAGAAATGCAAGATGCTTTTGGCATACCATAGCCAGAATTAAGTTATCTTGATTGATAACAGGGAGACATTCTGAGAGATTCTTTTCACAACTACTTTGTGGACAGAGTGTGGGGCAGAGCAAGGAGCTAATGCAGAGGGTGCGTCACAGTCATTTGGTAAGCTGGCATTCCCTGTGAAGAAGTTACTTTGATTCCAAGATTTGAGAACATTGAAACAATTGCTTTAAACCCCAAATTTTCACTTTTTAAAATAGACAGCTTCAAAGTTAAGGTGATATCCTCTCAAATTTTCAAAGCTGATTTCTGGATCCTGGTCTCTCTGCCATCTAGTAATCCTGACCCATAGAGGCCCTCTGACCGAGTAGAACTATTGCTTACAACCTCACCACGTTTATGCCCCAAAGGTAAGCTATTCTCTCCTGGAACAGCAGAGCGAAGGAGTATAAACCCAGACAAGGATACTCTTTCACTTGGAATGACAAAAATAGTATCTTTATTTCCCAATCAATAACAATGAAAATGTCTGGAAAAAACTTATAACACGTTTTGGAGAAACACAGTTAACTAACAGACAAACAAACTCAATCCCATTGCTGCCCAGTTGGTTCCGGTTCATAATGATTCTAGAACCAGTAGTACTGCCCAGACTGTCAGCTTCATCTTTCTCCCACGGAGTGGCTGGTCGCTTCAACCACTGATGTTTGGTAAGCAGTGCAGTGCTTATCCACTCACCTCTCTGCAAAAACTCCAAACAGAGTGCTGTCAAGTCGATTTCAACTCTTAGCAACCCTACAGGGCTCCATAATATGCAGTCATATTTCCAAAACAACTAAGCATTCTTTCTTTGTCATTGCTTTTGTAAATACAAGATTACTTTTGTAATTCTTCTCCCTGACTAATACCTCTGTCCTTGCCAAGACAATGTTGATCACTGAGGAGAATTAAAAAACCAATTTCCATGGAGTTGATTCTGACTCAGAGCAACCCTGTTTGAGATTTCTGCGGCTGTACATTTTTATCTGAGGAGCAATTTGATCTTTCTCCCATGGAACAGTTGTGGGTTTGATTTAAACTGTTGACCCTGTGTGACCAAGGGTCAAAGCTAAATGGATTTTAAAAATACAATTTACAGAGAACATTTGAAGATGTAGCTTTGTTCTGTTTTGGTATAATCTAAAAAAGAGTGGGGAACCAGTTACAAGGATCTACATATAACCTCCTCCCTGGGGGATGGACAACAGAAAAGTGGGTGAAGGGAGACGTCGGACAGGGCAAGTTATGACAAAATAATAATTTATAAATTATCAAGGGTTCATGAGAGAGGGGGGAGTGAGGAGGGAAGGGGAAAAAATGAGGACCTGATGCCAGGGGCTTAGGTGGAGAGCAAATGTTTTGAGAATGATGAGAGCAACGACTATACAAATGTGCTTTACACAACTGATGTATGTATGGATTGTGATAAGTTGTATGAACCACTAATAAAATGATATTTTTAAAAAGAATAATAAAACAAAACCAAAACAGAGTATTAGCTTTGTAAAAACATGATAAAGGATAATTAAAGATTGATAGTTACCATAATTCACAATTAATATTAATTTTGATCATTTTCTTTTAAAATTGCCTTAAGCAAATTTGCACATTTGCCTTAGAGATTCTTTTGTTGTGGTATAATTTAAACACAGTAGAATATACCTGCTTGAGGATGCAGTTGTATGAGTTCTGATAAATGTATATCTACTGTGATGTAACCATCACTACAATCCAGAAGAAAAGAGCTAAAACTTCCCGTGTACCCCTTAGTAGTCAACTACTGTGATATGTTAGTTACCAACAACTGCTCACCTACTTTTTGTCAATCTATTTTGTTATTTCCAGAGTGTCTAATAAATGGAAATACAGTATACAGCTTTTAGAGTCTGGAATCTTTCCCTGAATCTAATACATTTGCAAATATTTTCAAGAACTTCCTCCACTAATTGTTCCAAGACCTGGGTTAAAGAGCAATCCTTGAAAGTTAAGAAATAGTAGGAGTCATCTTTTTCCCTTTAAAGGGTAAAAAGAACTTGTCAAATACTAGAGGCAAATATTTGCTGTCTAGGCCACCGACTTTCCTTTATTTCCCTGCGGAGAGTTAATTTATTTTCCAAGGATGGATAAAACCAGGAGCAGTGAAAATAATAATTTAAATCCCAAAGGATTGTAAATGAATATAGAAGAAAAATGCCTCTTCTACTTACAGTAGAGAAGGAGGCACCAAGTCCTACAGAGCGTCCCTGGTTCCTAATTTCAGTGTCTTCTCCTGAGGGGAATTTAAGGAGAACTTGTCTGCCGTCATCTACTGATCACAGGGACAGGTTTTAACTTGATGTGTCCGCAATATTCCCATTCATTTATGAACTGGGGCTCTTCTAGAAATGATCTTTGACTTACACACAAATAATTGAGCTTTGAAAGTATATAAATAAATGTTTGTGTGTATCTCTGTATAAAGTAAGTCTTTTATCAGGTAAATGGCATGCAAATATTTCCTTTTTGCACTCCAGGCTGGTGTTTCTTTGGATTGTTCTGGGAATGCTTTTTAAAATGCTCAGGTCTTATGCGTTTAAATAAAATGGGGCGCAATTCATGATGATATTCTCTGATAGTCTTGTATGTGAAACATTATCTCACAGGAGGTATTGTAGACTATTTTATTGAAGTGGTTTGCTTTTATGTCATGATCTATGTTAATTAAGACAGACTAGGAAAGAGACAGCATTCTGTCATGGTATCATATCTATTAGCCTCCAGGAAAATCCAATTGATACAACTATTTTTCACATTTATGTACAAACCACAAAACTAGTGATGCAGAAATTGAAGTTTGCTACCAACAATTTCAATCAGACATTCATTATACATGAAAGCAAGATGTATCCACAATTATTGGTCATTGGAAAACAAAAGTTGGGAATAAAAAGGAAGGAATGGTTTTTGGAAACTATGCACTTGGAGATCAAATACCAAGTGGAGATTACATGATAGAATTTTGTAAGAGCAATGATTTGTTCATAGAAAATAACTTTTTGCAACAACAGAAAAGGCAACCATACACCTGGACTTCTCTGGATGGAATACACCGAAATCAAACTGACTTCATCAGAGGAAGAAGACACAGGAGAGACTCAGTATCAGCAGCTGAAACCAGGCCAGGGCTGACCGTGGAACAGAACTTGTAGGTAAGCTCAGGTGAAAGCTGAGGAAAATTAAAGCAAGTACAAAAGAGCCGAAATACAACGTTGAATCCATCCCACCTAAAATTCTAGAACATTTCAGGAAGACACTTGATGCATTGAACACTCATGACAGAACACCTGGTAAGTTGTGGAAGAACATCAAAATCATCATGCATAAAGAAAGCAGAAGGTCATTAATGCTGGAAAGATAAAAGTTCACAGTGGATCTCAGAAAAGATTCAGAAACTTGCTCTTAAAAATAGAACAGCTAGAGCAAATGGAAGAAAGGATGAAGTCAGAGAGCTCAATAGAAAGTTTCAAAGGGCAGCTCAAGAAGACAAAGTCAAATATTATAATGAAATGTGCAAGTGCCTAGAGTTAGAAAACCAAAAATGAAGGACATCTTCTGCATATCTTAAACTGAGAGAATGCTAGAAATAATTCTAACCTCAAATTGCAATATTGAAAGATTTTATGGCTAATATATTGAATGATGCATGAAGCATCAAAAAATATGGAAACAAACACATAGAGTAACTATACCTAAAAAAACCCTACCCAATATTCCACCATTTCAGGAGGTAGTATATGAGCAATAACCACTAATGCTGAAGAAATAAGTTTAAGCTGAACTTAAAACATTAGCTAAAAACAAGGTTCCAGGAATTAATAGACTACCAATTGAAATGATGTAGAACTCACTGGTCAATGTCAAGACATTTGGAAGACACAAGCTTAGCCAAGTGACTACAAAGATCCATACCTGTACTCATTCCAAAGAAAGGTGACCCTACAAAGTGCCCCAACTATAGAACAATATAATTGATATTGCATGCAAGGAAAATTTTGCATAATATAATTTAGCAACCATTTCAGCAGTATATCTACTGGAAGCTGCAGAGGTGCAGGCTGGATTCAGAAGAGGACATCGAACAAGACATATCATTGCTGACGTCAGACAGATCTTGGCTAAGAGCAGCGAATGCCAGAAAGATGTTTACTTGTTGAATCCCAAGGAATTTGATCATATGGATTATAACAAACTATGAGTAACATTGAGAAAAACCAGAATTTCAAAACACTTCATTGTGCTCCTGTGGAACTTGTGTGAATAAAACAAGGCAATGCCGCATGGTTTAAATTCCGGAAAGGTGTGTACAAGGGTTATATCTTTTCACTATAATTATTCAGTGTGTATGCTGACCAAATCATCAGAGAAGCTGTATTATATGAAGAAGAATGTGGCATCAGGATCAGAGGAAGGCTTATTAACAACCTGCAATTCACAAATGACACAACCTTGTTTGGGGAAAGCGAGGAAGACTTGAAGCACATAATGATGAAGATCAAGGTTGATAGCCTTCAGTCTGGATTCTGACTTGGTGTGAAAATGATCAAAATTCTTACAGTAATCAATAGATAAGATCATTTAAATTGAGAAGTGTTTGAAGTTTTCAAAGATTTTTATATTGTTTGAATCTACAACCATTGCTCATTAGAGAAACAGTCAAGAAATCAAAATATGTGTTTCATTACTTAAATCTGCTGCACAAGACCTCTTGGGTAGTGAAAAGCAAGGATGTGACTTTGAGGATCAAAGTGCACCTGATCCAAACCATGGTGTTCCCCATTGCCTTATATGCATGCTGGATATTGAATAAGGAAATTGGATATTGAATAAGGAAGATGTAAAAATTGATGCTTTTTAATGTGGGGCTAGAGAAGAATATTTAAAGTATCATGGTATGCAAAAGGACAAATTGATGTAAATTGGAAGAAAAAAAGAGCAAAGTGCTCCCCAAAGTCTTACATATGGTAGACATATTGTCAGGAGAGGCGTGTCCCTGGATAAAGGAATCATGCTTGGTAACATGGAGGGGCAGTGAAAAAGAGGAAGGCTGTCAAGAAGATGGATTGAGAACTGTGGCTGCCACAATGAGCTGAGAGGAAAAAATGTGAGGATGGTGCAGGGATCAGCAGTGTTCTATTCTGTTGTCACAGCTTCACTGTGGGTGACAACTGACTCAATGGCACCTATCAACAACAGGAAAGGGAAATTTGTGATCTGCTTCTGAAATAATTTTTCACAGAAAGGCTCATGATTATCAGAACATTATCTGAAACACTATCAGAAATTGAGCTCCTGAGGTTGATAAACATTAAAAACACAACTGAGGAAGGATGGATTCAAGATGGTGCCCAGGTAAGCAGCCCAAGCTGGGAGCTCCAAGGTGAGTAGAGAGCCAGCTGGCCAAGAGGATGAGTGAGAGGATTGTGGTGAGTAAGGGGCCCAGACAAGAACCTGGGCGGCTTCCTCTGCTTGGAAGGCAACCCCCCATCCCCCCAGCAGCCTTGCCCCCAAGGCCCTAGAGAACTGTGATTTGTTCTCTGGGTTTTCTGGACCTGGGCTGCAGTGCTTCTTTGGCACACCGCCTTGGACACCACCCACCAATAACTCCCTTACCCCCACCGTCCTGGTCGTCATGCCAGGACCTGGGTAGCTGCCCTGATAAGACACCCACAAACCACAGCTGGGCCCCCAAAAGCAGCTGTCCACCCATAGCACTCCCCTAGGGAACTGCTCCCTTCTTCCACAGGTCCTCCCTCTCCATGTGGTGGCAGCCGGGTTGCAATGATCTGGTTCCTCCCATTGTTCACCTAGGACCCCAGGGGCTGACCACAGTTCATCTGTTGTAAGTGAGACTCCCATCATTGCCAGGGACCCCTCCACCCCTGCAGCAGCCACATCTGTGGTACCCAGCAAAGTGGCACACAGCCTAGTGGAGCCTGGCAAAGTGGCACATACCCCAATGACCCAACCCGCAGCCAAGTCGAGCCCCACAAAGCAGTGTATGGTCCAGTCCATGGCCCAGAGGAGCCCAGTGAAGCAGCATGCAGCCCCGCAGAGCCCAGCTAAGAGTCAAGAAGCTGGGGCCATGGCTTGGCGGTGTGGTACATGGCTCCTGAGCACTTCCCCAGTCCCTCCCAGTCCACAGGGAGTAGCGGAGAGTACATGCTTGGTCCATAAGACACTCTTCCCCCATTTTAGCCTAGTTCCAGAACCCAGGTGATCAGCATCCCCACACTGACCCTACTACTATCTTCCCCCTTGTGGTCACCAACCCCCGACTGGTCCCGTCAGCCTATTGCTACACCCAGAGTTCCTACCCACCCACTACCCACAACAACAGTGGCCTGTCTCATGGCCAAGCATGGGAGCGACCACTGCCTCTACCCATGTCAGCCATCTCCACCCTCTTGAGCTTTCCCTTCAGCATCTGCACCAGCAGCAGTGGGGTTGTTTCCACCTCTGCTCAGCACCTTCTTCTGTAGCAGTGAGGCCTCCCCAATCATTGTCTTCTCTCAGGTGCCTTTCAAATAATAAATAAATAAAACTGCAAATCACGGTCTGACAGTCCAGACCAACTCAGCCCTGGGGAATTCATACCTTGTCCAGTCTCACTCCACTCACTGAGGCCCCTCATTGCTATTGACCATTGAGTCGCCGTGGAACCCTGGCTACACAGCCATCCTACCCAACACCATGATAGGCCACACACAGCTCTAAAAAACATCACTACCAGTCACACAGAGGAAGAGCTCAGGGACTGTTGGTCTCCCAGAATCATGGTGCCTACCTCTACGAAATCATCATGTAAACAGCAGCATACTGTTACACTCTCAAAAAAAAAAACAACTAGAAAGAGCAAACACAACAGCAGAGCTAATGATGCTAATAGAGGAATCAGATGTGAATCTGCCACAAAAAGACATTTACAGAAGGCTGCTGGGAATAATACAGGGGATGAGGGAAGCAACACTGAATAAGGATGCAATAATAGAGATTAATTCCATTATAGATGGGATGAAGTCACTATAGACGGGATGAAGTTCACACACCAAAGGGAAATATGGGAGCTAACAGATGAGGTAACAGAAGCTACACACAAGATCACAGATTTCACTAGCACTCTAGAGGAGGCAGATAACCATATCAATGATATCAAAGACAATCGGGCCAAATTCAGAAAATGAGAACAGTCAAACAAGATAATAAAAGAAGCAGAAGAAAACCTGAGACCATTGACATGCTATGAATATGAACAATATTTGAATACTAAGTCTACCAGAATAAGACAAAATGAAGAAGCCAGCAGCAACATTAGCAAGGGAATTTCTGGAAGCAAACTTTCCCACCTCAATGAATGAGAATCAGATATTCTTACAGGAAACAGAGAGGACACCAAAAGAACTCACCAACGCTTATAAGAAGTTATCCAACTTCAAGGAAATAGAGAAAATCTCAAGAAAGCAAGAAAAAGGAAGAGTCACATACAAAGGTTCTCAGGTAACAATATGCTCAGACCTAACAGCAGAAACCAAGAAGAAGAGGAGAGAGTGAAGGAGCATATTCCAAAATCTGAAGAAAAAAAACACCTGTGCAAGAATCCTCTTCCCTCCAAATTATATATTAAAGTAGAAGGAGAGATAAAGGTCTTCCAGGACAAGGAAAAACTCAAAGAATACACCACAAGACACCCAACCCTGTGGAAGATCCTTGCTGACTCACTATGGCCAGAATACCAACATCCAGCAGGCACAAGCAGGAGACTACCATATAGCTCAAGTCCACCCAGAAGCCAACATGCCAATAAAATTTACCAAGATATCATGGCCTCAGAGGGAAAAGAAGGCAGGAATGAAGCCCCACACAGAAACATAGCACATTTATATGAAGTGAGATAGGAAAGCATCCAACACAAAAGGCAAAAGATGACAGCAATGAATTCACAGATCGTGTTAATAAATCTGAATGTCAATGATCTCAATTTATACATTAAAAGAAAAAGTTAAAAGACTGGTTGAGAAAACATAACCCACCAATCTGTTGTCTAGAAGAGACACATCTTAAACTTGCAGACAAAAATAGACTAAGAATAAAAGGCTGGCAGAAAATATACCAGAAAAACAGCAACCTAAAAAAGCAACAGTTGCAATCATAATCTCCAACAGAATTGACATCAAGGTTTAAATCATAAAAAGAGACAAGGCGGTACACTATATAATGTTCAAAGGATCCGTAAAGCAGGAACCAGTGAGCATAATATGTCCTGAATGAGAAACCCATGAAATGTATCAAACAAGCTATTCAAAAGATGAAAAAATAAATCACAGTGTCAACAATTGTGAAAGACTTTAATAAGCTGCTACCAGAGAAAGAAATATCACTGGGAAAGAAGCAAAGGAAGGAGGTTATAGTGCTAAACACCACAATTAGGCAACTGAACCTGACAGACATATATAGAATTTTCCATCCAAACACAAAAAACATCACATTATTTTCAAGCACTCATGCCTCATTTTCAAAAATAGACCACATGCTGGGACACAGGTCCACCCTGGGTAAATTCAAACACAATGTGTTTACTTAGATGTCCTTCTTGGATCGCCATGCCATAAAACTGGAGGTTAATAAAAGGATGACCAGAAAAACAAAAGCAAACAATTGGAGGATGAATAATGATCTTCTGGGAGCATGAATAGGTACTGGCCTATTCATTAGAGAGAGTTTAGGAAGTTAGATTAGAGAGAGTTTAGGAAGTTTCTAGAAATTAATGAGAATGCGAAAACAATGTATCATGGGATACAGCAAAAGCAGGTATCAGAGGTAACTTGACACCAATGGACACATATATGAAAAAGGAGAGAGACTTATAACTGATACACTGTCACAAAAACTCCAACAGATATAAGAGTCAATTGAACAACCCGTCCAATAGCAAGATAAAAGAAATAATAATAGTCAGGGCAGATTTAAACCAATGGGAAGACAAAAGAGCGATGCAAAAGATTTATGCAGCAAAAAGCTGGTTCCTTGAAAGGATAAACAGAATCAACAGACGACTGGAAAACCTAACCAAAGAGAGGAAAGAGCAAGCATCTGTAGCCAGGATGAGGGGTGAAACAGGGGAAATCACAATGGACCCCAATGATCTTAAAAGGATGATCACAAACTACTATGGAAGTCTGCATTTTAGTTAATTCAACAATGTGGAAGACATGGACAAATACATGGAAAAACAATCGCTCCCTAAATTATCCCAGATAGAGGTCAAGGAACTCAACAGACCAGTAGCGAAAGAAGAAATTAACATAGTTATCAAGAAGCTACCAATGAAAAAGGCTCCTGGACCAGATGACTTCACAGGAGAATTTTACCAAGCATTCATGGGAGAGCAGACACCATTCCTCCACAAAATTTTCCAGAGCATAGAAAAGAATGGTAAACTCCCAACCTCTTTCTATGAAGCTGGTATAACTTTGATACCCAAACAGGGCAAGGACCCTACAGGAATAGAGAACCACAGACTGATATCTATAATGAACCTAGATGCAAAATCCTGAACAAGATATTGGCTAATAGAATACAAAAGTATATAAACATATCATTCATCATGCTCAGGTAGGATTCATTCCAGGGATGCAGGGATGGTGTAACATCTGAAAATCCATCAATATTTTATACCACATAGATAAGAAAAAGTATAAGAATCACATGATGATATCTATAGACACAGAGAAAGCATTTGACAACACCCAACACCAATTCCTAATTAAGACTCAAGAAGATAAGAATGGAAGGAAAATTCTGCAAGTTAATACAAGCTATCCATAAAAAACCAATAGCCAACATCACAATCAATGGACAAAGGATGAAAAACAATCCCACTGAAAAAAGAGACCAGACAAGGTTGCCCCTTGTCCTCACTTCTATTCAATATCATACTGCAGGTCCTAGCTAACAACATAAGACAATGGAAGGACATTAAAGTAGTCAACTGGGAGAAGAGGAGGTGAAACTCTCGCTATTTGCAGACAAAATGATTCTGCATATTGAAAATTCCAAAAGCTTCACAACAGGAGTACTGACAGTGATAGAGGAATTCAGAAGAGTATCAGGATACAAAATCAACAAACAGAAGTCTATTGGTTTGTTATATACTTCAGACAAGACCATGGAAGAGGAGATCAAGAAAGCAATGCCCTTCACAATAGCAAAGGACAAATTGAAATATCTAGGAATATATTTAACAAAAAATACCCCCAAAGACTTATATAAGGAAAACTACAAGAACCCTGCTACAGGAAACTGAATCAACCTCCACAAATGGAAGGATAGCCCATGCTCATTGATTGGGCAATTCACCATAGTGAAAATGTCAATCTTACCCAAGGCACTTTATAAGTTTAACAATATCCAAATTCAAATACCAACAACCTTCTTCAAATAATTGGAAAAACTGACCACCAATTTCATATGGAAAGGGAAGAAGCCCAGAATTAGCAGAGAACTCCTCAAGAAGGATAAAGTCAAATGGCTCACTTTACCCAACTATTACACCTATTACACATCCACAGTGGTCAACACAGTGTGGTATTGGCATAATGACAGATACTGAGACCAATGTAAAAGAACAGAAAACCTAGAAATAAAATCATCAGCATATAGACAACTGATCTTTGACAAAAGCTCCAAAAGCATCAAGTGGGAGGCGGATGCCCTATCTAACAAGTGGTGCTGGAAATAATGAATATCCACATGTAGAAAAGTAAAACAAGATGTTTACCTCACCCCATGCACAAGAACAAACTCAAGGTGGATCACAGACCTAGAAGTAAAACCCCAAACCATCAGGACCATCAATGAAGGAATCGGGACAACTATAAAAACCTTGGCTCAGGGAATACATTGGCTAACTGCAATAGAGAAAGTTACACACACATGTGAACCTGAAATTGAGAAGTGGGATCTACTAAGGATACTAAGGATAAAATACCTGTGTGTGTTGAAAAATTTCACCAAGAGGGTAACAAGGCAACCCACAGACTGGGAGTTGGATTTTAAGCAATGGCAAAAGAAACAATGGTATTTGAATTGTCTTAAATCTATAATACCCTCATGGCCTGCCTATGGGTGATTAGACCAGCTATCCCTCAACAAGTTGCATCTGAAATAAGGCGTGTGGATGAAAGGAAAAGAAAGAGACATGTACAAAGCATGGGATTGGGAGGACAACAGTCTGATGGACTGAAGTACCGAGTATATTCAAAGCTTGGTTTTTATACTCTTCTTAAAAGGGAATGATTACAAAGTAAACATTAAAGCACTAATTTTAAAAAACATTCTGAACGTCATATCTATGTAAACATTACTTCCCGGCACAATCTCTGAAGAAAAATGGGTGCATAAGCAAATGTGGTGAAGAATGCAGATGGTGCTTGGCTTTTAAAAGATATAGTGTCTAGAGTCTTAAAGGCTTGAAGTGAAACAATTGGACATCCAGCAGAGAAACAACAAGCACACCAGCCTGTATGACTATGAGGTGTCACCGGGACCAAGTAATGGGCATGATAAGACCCTTAACAAACAAACAAATAAAACAAACAAAACCATATGTTTGAGAATGAAGGGTTTTGCAGCAGAGACTCAAAGCTCATTTGTAGACAATGGAACATCCCCCACAGAGGGGTCACAAGGAAGAGAGGAGTCTCCCAGGGTGCAATAAAGCACTGATGAAACACACAATATTCCTCTGGTTACTTGAGGTTTTCTCACCCACCACTGCCATGACCCCAGTGCTGCCTCTGACTTCTGACTATACCGGAGCATGTACACAGGTGTATATAAGAGATAAGAGCTCACGACACACTCAAATCAGGAGCAGGAATGGGAATAGCAATACCAGATGGGTAGGGAGATGGAATGCCAAATGAAATAGGAAACCAATCATAATGATCAACCCACAACCACACACACCTCTCCAGGGGGAAGAACAACAGAAACCATGGGGGAAGGGAGACAGTGGTCAGTGTGAGATATGAAAATAATGATAATTTATAATCTATCAGGGGTCACGAGGGAGGGGAGAGTAGGAAAAAAGAGGAGCTGATACCAAGGGCTAAATAGAAAGTAATTGTCTAGAAAAGAATGATGGCAACATACATATAAATATGCCTGATACAATTGATGTATGGATTATAATAAAAATGTTAAGAGCCCTCAATAAAATGATAAAAAAAATACAAATGAAGAAACGTGGCAACTTGAAAATAAAAACCAAAAAACAACTTCGATGCCATGGAGATGATGCTGACTCATAGTGACCTCTTGCGGGTTTCTGAGACTGTTTACAGGAGTAGAAAGTCCAGTATTTCTTCCATATAGCTGCAGGTAATTGTGAACTACCAACCATGCAGATGACAGCCAAACGTGAAACCACCACCACACTACCAGGGCTGCTGCTCCTCCTCACAGGGGTCAACCTTAATTACATACATGGAGCTAAGACTTGGGGACCATCATTTACTCATATGGCATGATGCAAAATAAGAAGAAACAACTGCAAGCAGCCAGTAATAATGAGAAGGTGAAGTGTAGGAAGTATGAGCCTAAGAAAATTGGAAGTATTAAAAAAATGGAAGGAATAAAGATCAATATGCTAGGCATTAGATAATTGAAATGGCCCAGGGTTAGTCTTTTCCAATCATACTGTTGCATATTCTATACTGGTGAGAATGACAAAGAAGAATAGCGTCACATTAATTGTCAAAAGGAAAGTTTGAAGCTATATCCTGTGATACAAAATTTTCAATGCTAAGAAAATATCCATATTCCACAAAGAAGACCAGTTTATAAGCTTAATACTTAAAAATCTGTACAGGCTACAAATGTCAAAGATGAAAAAATTGAGGGTCATTATGAACTTCTGGCAAATGAAATTACCCATTCTGGCAATTATGATATATTGATTATTGATAATTGCTATGATTACAATGTGAAATTATATGCAAAGGAGAATCGGAAGTTGAAAATATGGCTTTGGTAATGGAGAAGACACCAGAAATTATATGATAGACTACTTAAAGACCAACAAATTCATTCCAAATCTTTTTTTCCAACATAAATTGCCACTGTACACACGAACTTGGCCAGATAGAATACAGAGCATTTGAACTGAGTATATCTGTGAAATGAGACAATAGAGAAGCAAAGTTAACAAAAGACTAGGTGTTACTATGGAACAGATCATTAATTGCTCATATACACATTTAAGTTGAAACTGAAGAAAATTAAAATGAATTCATAAGAACCAAAATATTACCTTAGATATATTCCACCTAATATAGAAATTATCTCAACTAGATTTGAGTCATTGAGCACTAAAGACCAATCAAGTTGTGTGATAACATCAGACATCATATATTAAGAAAACAAAAAATCCTTAAAGACAGACAAGAAAGGAGAGACCAAAATGAAATCAGAAGGAACTCTAATTTTTTTCTTGAATGTAGAATAGCTATATCAAAAGAAAAAAATAATGAAGTAAAAGATTCAATCAGGCTAAGAAATTTGAAAGAGATTTACTTGGACAACTGACTGAAAGAGAGTCATATTTGTATCCATTCCATAGAAAAGGGATCTGACATAACGTGAAAATTATCAAACTATATCAATACTATCACACAGAAGTAAATTTTGCTAAAGCCAATTTTTAAAAGTTTACAGTATTATACTGACTGTGAGATTCTAGGAATTCAAGCTGAATTCAGAAGAAGCCCAAGAAGTATCAATGATGACATCAGATGGATTTTGGATGAAAATAGAGAAAACCAGAAAGAAATTTAATTATATATCATTGACTATGCAAAGGTATTAGACTGTGTAGGTTATAACAAATTGTGCATAACATTGTACATAATGAGAATTTCAGAACGCATAATTGTGACCACATGGAACCTTTACACAGACCAAGAGGCAGTTGTTCTCAAAGCACAATAATGCACAGCATGTTTTGAAATTGATGGTGTGTGTTACACAGTATCATTTCACCATCCTTACCCAATCTACATGCTGAGAAAATAGAAAAACTAGGCTATATGGAAGAAAACTACAGCAGGATTGAAGGAAGATTAATTAATAACCTGTAATATGCTGATGACACAACTGGGTGCACGGAAAGAAAGGAAGCCTTAAACAGTTACTTATGAAGATCAAATTGGAATTCTGTATCTATTATACCTCAGCATAAAGGAGCACAAAATTCCTCACAATTACCAATATGCAACATCATGATGAATGGGGAAAAATGTGAAGTTCTCAATGACCGATTTTTACTGTACCCACAACCCAAACTCAGAATCAGCAGGCGGGAAATCAAGCATTGGACCGTAGTGGGGAAACGTGATTTCATAATATCTTTAAGGTCTTTAAAAGTAAATCTGTGACTGTAAAGATTAAGATATATCTGACTCATGCGCGGGTATTTTCAAGAGCCTCAGCTCATGAGATGCATGTGAAAGCTGGGTAATCAATTAGACTGAAGCAAAAGGGATGCCTTTGAGGTACGGTGTTGGTAAAGAACATGGAATAGGCCGTGCGTTGCAAGAACAAGGAGCGGTGGTGCCCCTTAAACACTGCACTGCTAACGGAGAGACTGACAACCTCTAGGAGAAAGAAAAAAAAAACTTCTATAGAGATTTCAGCCTTAAAAACTCCATGAAGCAGCACTTTTCCTTCCTATAGGGTCACTGTGAGTAAGAGCAGACGATATGGCCCAAACTATATGTGTGATAGTTAAGGTTTTGTGTCTCCCTGTCTGGCACAGAATTCTCTGTGGTTTTGCATCCAAAAACCTAATAATCTCCCATGATGGATTAAACACCATATGATTACTTCCATAATGGGTTCTGTTACACTTCAGGCTGACTGCTGATAAATTGGTCATTCAAAACCACTAGGCGGACTTTTCAAGAAAGACAGTACTCTCTACGCCTACAAATAGTCTAGGAAACACACAGGGGTGTCACTTATAGTCAGCCTTTATTTAATGGCAGTGAGTTTGGTTTAGTGTTTTGCTATGGGCAGCCAATCAACTGAAAGGAATTTTCCTGGAGAGTGTGGCCGTCTTTCAATATAAGTGGACTGTGGAAAACACTGCTTGCTCTGCGCTGCATCTGACCTATCGACTTCTAGTTCTTTGGACTTGAGCCAATGATCTGCCTGTCCTAGGAGTGGTCAGCTGCCTGTCATCTGATCCACTAGCCTTGGATTCACTTGCTTCTGCAGCCACATGCCTTATGTCATCCTCCTGATCTTGGGTTCATCAGCCACCACTGAGTCAGGAGAAGCATCCAACCTAACATCTGAGTCAGACTTTAAACCTTTCCTCTTCTACAACTGTGTAAACCATTTTTTTCATATAAATTTATCTCTATATAAACATTTATAAGCTTCACATGTTTTGCCTCTTTAGAGAACCCAGCCTAAAACAGGTTTTTGTTTGCTTGTTTTATTTTGTTTTTGACCAGAAGAACGCACGAAGCAATATTAGAAGTCAAGCCAGAGTCTTCTTTGGAAGCAAGGATGGAGAGTCTTCATCTCAATTCCTTTAAGTGTAGCACCAGAAGAGCCAAGTGCCTGGAGAATGACATTATTCTCGGTAAAGTGGAGGACCAGTGAACAATAGGAACGAGCTGCACTCCCAGCGGCTGCCACAAGTGACTCAGACATGGAAACAATTGTGAAGGCAGTATAGGGTCAGGCAGTGTTTCCTTCTATTGTACATAGAATCTCCTCTACTAGTCAGAAAGATGGCACCTAACAACAGCAATGTGTTTATTTAGAAAACTATCTAAATTATTATTAGTATTATATTTAAAATATTTAAATACTTAAGATAATCTAATGCAAACAATGTGATTTTGAGCTAAAATTGTATAATATTTTGATCATTTACAGTTATAGGATTAATATAATAAATAACTGTATTTTATATGTCCTTTATAATGGTTAAATTTCTTTTAAATCATCAGCATTTTGCTATTATAAAACTGCTATGTTAGAAATCTGGACTTGTTAAAATAACTTTGAATATATTATATTTTAAAAATTGAACTTTAATAAATTTTAAATAGTTTAATTAACTGAGCTTATTACTGGACTGGCTTGTAAAGTGATCTTCAATTTAAAAGAACAGTCATTTTTTAATTGATTACTGTTCATTTAGAGATATATATAAGTAATATAATATTTTTAAAATTTGAACTTAGAGATCCATGAAAAAGAAGCTTACATTTTGAATTGCTACACATTGGGTATTATTTTAAAGCCCAATAAGTTATAAATAGTTTTCTATACAAAAAGGTATTTCTCAGGAATTATTAAAGCTGACTTAATTAAATTTAAATAGGTTTCTTTATTCAAAGCTTTTAAGTCTTCAAAGGTATGAGGTCCCTTTGTAGTGAATGATTTGGGCTTTTGATCCTGGCTGTGGAGCAGAACTAGGAAGCCAATGAGCAGGGACTAACCTGTTGAGAAAGATCACCTGGGGCCCAGATGCTGACTCGCCTCAGAAGGGCTGTGGTAAGGTGGAGACCCTGAGAAGATGGGGAGCCATTGGTGCTGCCAGGGTTTGACAGGATGAACATTCTGTTCTTAGAAAAGGGCTAAGCATGTAGAAGTCTGTGGTAGTCCCCTAATCTGGTGTCAATTTAAGAATTAAGAGTGTAGGGGTGGAGTCTAGGCTGTCTATCTGGAGATAGCCAAGGAGACTTCTGTGTGAGCATAACCTTCTCATAAGAATTCTGGGAAGTCTGGTACTTCCTCCTGGGTGGTGGAGGACACCTCTCTCTCTCTCTGCTACTCCCTGGGAGACATTGCACAAGACAAGCCACATGGTGGATGCAACCAGACTTCTGAAGCCAGAGAAGCCACAGAGAGACCCCTGCCAGCACTGAGATGCTTACAACATCACTGTACCCAAAGACTTTCTACCCACTGGCTTGTGATCATCCTGCATTTGTCTTCATTGCATGTGTTTTGTGAGTCTGACGAGGACTTTATAGATTGATATCGGACATATGGGCTAATATCGGACTTATGGACCTGATCTGGACTGGGCTGGGATGTTTTCTCAATATTCAACTGCTCTTGTATTTAAATCTCCTTCTTATACGCATAGGTGTGTCAATGGATTTGTTTCTCTACCCAGCTGAACACAGCGTTTTATGCTGAGGAACCACCCTCCACTCTTGACTGCTACAGTTCTTATCTCGGGACAGGGATGTCAACTTGGGCAGGAGAAATTGAAAATCTCATCAGAAAGGATTGACACCAGTAACAGCAGATATCCTGGACCCTGCAGAAGACAGAGCTGGCATATAGATGCAGAAACACAAGCCTGCGTCTTTAAACAGCAGTAGGGCAGTAGTGTGAGATGAGTAAGGATGACAACTATAATGCTTCAGGCGGTGTCGGCTTCCATGAGAGGCCAGATTGCCAGCAGAGCCCCCACCCAAAGCACAAGAGGCTGGTTGACAGTTTAAAGGACACATGACGCTGGTGCAGTGGTGTCACGAGGCTTCTGGCTGAGAGACAGACCTAAAGCAAATCAGGGAAGTGCCAGTCAATAGGCAGGTCATCCTAGTAAAGTAAAAAAACCCACTTATTTCTATGTATTCTCTGTCGCTAAGCATTGCTCACCAACCACTTGTCAATTACTAACATTATGGAAGTGTCTTGTTTAGACAAAAATGATATTTTTAGAAGAGTAATCTATGTGTGTACCACAAAAATAATTTTTTGTTATAAAACAGGTGTGGGTGTATACTCAAGTCCTTAGCATTCCAATGTCAATTGGAATTTTCAAGAAATTGCAGTAGGGTTGTGTTCACTTAATTACTTGTCATTGAACACATTGGGATGAGACAGCAAGCAGAGTGTATGCACGTGTCTGTGCCTCCTAATAGACAGATATTCACACCATTCACTATATTAGTGTTTTATTTATGACCCTTTATATTAAGTGTGCTTAATTTGACGAGCTTTAATTCGGTTGGGATATAGACTAGAAATCAGAAACTAGGAAGTAATTATAGTCAACTGTATTCTGAGATATCCATTACACATGAATACAGAGAAAAGGAATGAGAAAATTATGTTAATTTCATGTTTTCCAATGTTATCTCTTGACTCTTATAAACACATTCATCAATATCCCCCCAAAATTTATAGATGTGTAACTTCCCAAAAGTATATCTTCCAAAAAGGCCAGAAATAAACCTATATAAGGTATTCTCTTCACCTTCAATGCATTAAATCAGAAATTACAGCAAGAGTTAAACGAAAAGCAAGCAATATAGATATTTATTCTATAAAAATTGAAAGAATATTTTATTAAGTAAATAATATTATTAAGAAAATAAGTATTACAACTGAAAACTACTTAGACTTTGTAACCGCACAACTAATGGCCTCCCGCGAAATAGGCGGGCATTGCAGTCAGAAAATATCCAAAGCAAATTAAAATGTTCAACTCGAGAAATGAGTAAGAGGACCACATCCCTCAAAAGCTAAGGTTATGAAATACAAAAAGAAACAAGAGCAGAATCTACAGACCAAAAAATAGGAATGCAATAAAATATTGAATCATATTTAAAACTAGGTTGTTTAAAAAGATGGATGGCATAAACAAGGCTCTGGGGTATCTAGCTAGTAAAAGACAGATAGGCATAACTACAGGTTTAATTTTGGAATGAGAAAAATGTGTCAAATATATTGATGAGAGCAGGAATGACAAATTAAAATAGCATTTTATTTTGAAGTACAACCTTAGCAGTGATAAGAAAATGACCATAATCCCAAAAGGAAGACCAGTTAATATGACTATTATTTAAATTCAAACACCAACCCCTAACATCAAAAGTGAAGTTTATACTAATGTGCAATCTGAAAGAGATCAAATGTTCAATCAAGATGCACAATACTGTTACCAGACAACGTTGTAAAGTCCTTTGTGGTAGATATACTTATGTTCAAATGTAATATTTCACCATTTGACCTCCCCTTTGACACATTTTAAAGTTGTTTCAGTTTAAAGCAAAAAGAAAGTAAACAGAAAATACATCTGGATTAACAATCCAGTGAATGCACTTTGACCACGGACAAAAGATGTGCCACCTTGCTTTTACCCAAAGTGTGTGTGTTGGAAAGTGGGTTATTGCAGATGCAGTTGGGTTAAAATTTAGCACTTTATTATTTGTTCTCCTTTTTGACCCATTTTAAATGTTTTCTAGTTTTTAATATTTTCTACTTTTAAAGTAGGGTTTTTTTCTGTTTTTAACTTGTTATTTTTATTTTTTATCCTTTTCTTTAAACGAAGTCCAGGGTTGATAATCTTTAGAGAGAGTAACTGGATTAAAGGTTTCTTAGGGGTATGACAGGTTAGGAAATGGGGAGCAAATAACAAGGGGTGCAAGAAAGAAGAAAATCTAAAATGTATTGTGGTAGTGATTGTACAACCCTTCTTGATATGATTGAACTATTGAATTGTATGATATGTGGATCATGTGCCAATAAAACTGTTTAAAAATGATGCATTAACAATTGCTGATGGTTGAAATGGGAAAGTTGGATAAAAGAAGAAAGATTAGTAGCTGAAAAATATAGCCCTGGTGATAGAAATGTTGGACATGGCATGATAGTATAACAAAATATTTATTGCAAATAGCACTTTTCAATAAAATAACTGACTAATATAAATATGGACCTCACAGGATGGAATACACAGGAATCAAAGTGACTACATCTGTGCAAAGAGATAAAGGAGAAACTCAATATTTTCAATCAGAATAAGGCTAGGACCCCACTGCAGAACAAAGAATCATATGCTCATAGTGCACATTCAAGTTGGAGCTAAAGTAATAGCAAACAAATCCACAAGAGCCAAAGTACAACTTTGAGTATATCCCATTTGGATTTAGAAACTGTATCAAGAATAGATCTGACTCCTTAAACAAAGACAAGAAAAGTTGTTGGATGTTATAATCGACATTCAACATGAACAAAGCAATGGGTCATTAAAAAGACAGGAAATAAGGAAAAGACTAAACTAGGTGTTAAAAGTGACTCTGAAATGGTCTTAAAAGTAGAAAGCTAAAGTGAGTAGATAAAATGAAGAAATAAAACAAAACAAAAAACAAGATTGAGGGTACTTAAAAAGACCAAGTTTAGTATTATAATAAAAGATGCAAAGACCTGGAGATAGAAAACCAAGAGACAATAATTTTTTTTTTAAAACTTGACATTTCTCATTCTGAAAGAATTGAAGAAAAACTTAAAGCTTCAAGTTGCAATATGAAAGGAATCTATGAGCAAAATCTCGAATGAGGGAGGCAAAGAATATTGAAAGTACCAAAGGCTGTCAAAAGGACAAACAGACATGTCTTGGAAGATGTATGGCCAAAGAGTTCCTTAAACACAAGGATGGCACACTGTGTGTCAGCTACCCTAGAGATGCTATCAGGAGACACCATCCCCTAGAGAAGGGCACTATTCCCGACGGAGGGACAGCTAAAGGGAGGAAGGCCCTAAGTGAGATGGATTGACACAACGGCTGCCACAATGAGCTCAAATTGGAACACTTGTGAAGGTGGTTGAAAACCGGGCAGTGTTTCATTCTCTTGGGCATAAATGCCGTACGGGTCAGAGCAGACTGCATGGCAACCAACAACAGTGAGAGCCATTTTAATACCCTCCTCCTTTTGTCCAATTGTGTTCTTAGAGTTGCCATTCATCCATGCCTGTAAAACCAATGGAGAAGATAATAAAGATAGAGAGTGTAGAAGGAAAGACCATTGCTTTGGTCTCCTCCAAAAGGAGCACATCCTTGACCATGCAAAGCCTGTATTTTTATCCACCTCCGGGCAGACTTCAGACTCTGATTCTCCCTCCCTCTCTCTCTCTCTCTCTTAGCTCTCTAGTACAGGGGTGCTCACACTTTTTCAGCATGCGACTACTTATAAAATGATCAAGTCAAAATGATCTCCCAACTACAAAAAAATGCAAAACATTTAATTATTTATTATTTATTCATAAATGCACTGATAATTCTTTATATGTACAATGCATGTTTATGTACTTTGCATAATCACATGAGTCCCTATTGCACAACACAACACAATGTACATTTTTTGTCATGACCTGAGTTTACACTGATGACTTGCACTGAATGGAATGAGCCAGGGATGCATATTCCGGACAGTAGCTGCTGACAGCCAGCTTCAAGCACACTTCCAAATGCTCATCAGTCATGGTGGAACAATCCTTTGACTTAATGATCTTTATGTGGGAAAAGGCTGACTCAGATAAATAAGTAGAGCTGAATAATGCAGTCAAGGAGGTAGCACAGTTTCTCATGTTTGGGTACTTTCCCTCTGTAAGTTCCAGAACTCTTCATGTGCTCTGGACTTCAGCTAAATGTCAGCTTTTAGTGTTAAAATCTCCCATTCTGTATGAAAGTGACATGTTTATGTCTTCTTACTTGGTCCAGTCCCCCCACTCATTTTAATATCCTTTCTTACATTTAAGAGAAAAAACACAAGGTCTAAAAATTGGTGATAACTTGTCAGATTTGCCGCATTTAGCGCAGATTTTTGTATCTGACACGTAAGATTGCATTTGATTGGCTGTGCTGTATATCAATTAAGTGGCGGGATTGATGACAGGCTTACATCTATTTCCTTTAAACATTTTATTAGGGACTCATACAACTCATCACAATCCATACATACATCAGTTGTGTAAAACACATCTGTATATTCTTTGACCTCATTTTCAAATCATTTGCTCTCCACTTAAGCCCTTTGCATCAGGTCCTCTTTTTTCCCCCTCCCTCCCCACTCCCCCATCCCTCATGAGCCCTTGATAATTTATAAATTATAATTTTGTCAAATCTTTCCCTGTCCAACGTCTCCCTTCACCTGCTTTTCTGTTGTCCATCCCCCAGAGAGGAGGTCACATGTGGATCTTTGTAGTAGGTTCCCTCTTTCCAACCTACTCTCCCTCTACCCTCCCAGTATCGCCCCTCATACTCCTGGTCCTGAAGGCATCATCTGACCTGGATTCCCTGTGCCTCCAGCTCCTATCTGCACCAGTGTACATCCTCTGCTCTATCCACACTTGCAAGGTAGAATTCGGATCATGGTAGTTGGGAGAGGGGAGGTAGGGGGGTAGATGGCTGCTTGTTTACCTTTAAGCCTTTAATACCCCAAATGCTATATCTTTTGATAGCTGGGCAAAATCAGCTTTCTTTGTCACATTTTCTTATGCACCCATTTGTCTTCAGCGCTTGTTTCATGGAGGTAAGCACACAAAAATGTGGTTTTTTTTTTGCTCTTTGGTGCCTGATGCCTGATACCTGATTCCTTTGATACCTCATGATCGCACAGGCTGGTGTCCTTCTTCCATGTGGGCTTTGTTGCTTCTGAGCTAGATGGCCAATTGTTTACCTTCAAAACTTTAAGGACCCAGACGCTATCTCTTTTGATAGCTGGGCACCATCAGCTTTCTTCACCACGTTTGCTTGTTCACCCGCTTTGTCTTCAGTGGTTGTGTCGGAAGGGTGAGCATCATAGAATGCCAATTTAATAGAAAGTATTCATGCATTGAGGGAGTACTTGCGTAGAGGCCCAATGTCCTTCTGTCACCTTAATACTAAACCTATAAATATAGGCACACAGATTTATTTCCCCATCCTTATATATATTTCCATGTACATGTCTTTGTCTAGACCTCTATAAAAGCCATTTGCCTCCTAGCTCTTTCCTCTATTTCCCTTGACTTTCCTCCTATCCCACTATCATGCTCAGTCCCCACCTGTGTTTCAGCTATACCTCTTCGTTACATGACCCTTAATCATTCCCTACCAGGCCTGCCACACCCACCTCACCACCAATTTGGATCACTTGTTGTTCCCTTGTTCGTGGGTTTGTTAACACCACTTCCTAAACCCCCACCTCCCACACTACATTTGCGATTGACTAGCACATGGATATCAGCATATTGAGGACCCCTACTCTAGTACATTGGAGCCCGAGTGGTGTACCGGCTTTGTGTTGGGCTGCAATCCATATGGTTAGCTCTTCAAAATCACTAGCAGCTCTGCTGGAGAAAGACTGGACGTTCTACTCTTGTGAGCAGTTACCATCTGGGAAACCCACAAGGATCACGATGAGTCAACATAGACTTGAGTTCAGTGAGTACGCGAACCAATATCCAATTATGACAAGAAGCTGTTTCTGGAGTGTGTTATGTTATCTGAGTCCTGTATTTTGTCATCTTGATTATTAAAATGGTTATCCTTTTCTTTGTAATGTATTTTTGAGGGAAGTTTTGGGATATTGAATCTGAGGCTACTAGGCAAATTTTTACATTATAAATTGCTATGCAGGGATGCTACTTGTGTATGTAAGATCCTAACTTCATGTTAATAGTATCAAAATTAGAAATATTTCCTTCCCTTCAAACTGCTTCCCTTTGCTTTGGAATTGTTGATGGCAACATATGTACAAGTGTGTTTAATACCATTGAAAAATGGATTATTCAAAGAGATTTATATGAGCCCCCCAATAAAATGATTACATAAAAAAAGAAAGCATGCAACAATTAGATGCTTTTCTGTGATTTCTTAGATTGATGAGAAGATAGGCTACATATGAATATACAAGTAGATTTCAAAACAGTTGTGGGAAAATTCCTTTATTCTTCAAATACTTTTTTACATCAATTTAAGCTCCTTTGTATTTGTGTTTGAGCAAGATACTTCACAAAATTAGTAGCAAGATTTAACAAATTATGGTAGGTTGCATCTTAAATTTTCCTAAGAAGAATTTGTCTCCTCGCCATATTTATCCTTCAGAACATAATAATATTAATCAAATAAATAAATATGGCTGAATTCTACACGCAACTCTCATACAGTTCTATATGCAACTGCCATACACTATGGAGTCTATTAAAAATAACCACAGACAAGCATTATCGTATGTCCCCTATGTGTGAGACCAGTTAGTTAGCCATGTGTTTCTTTCTACAGAAATTCTCCTTTATAGAAATGCAGTTTCTATAACTTCTAAATTAAAAGAAAATTATTTCCTAGTCTTTGAAAATGAGAACTTCACATTGTACTACATTTTAGTGTAATTTAGCATAATTTATCTCTTTATTTCATGCAATTTTCACTTGATTTCAAGATATTTAACAGATTTTTTTTGGGGGGGGAAGTTTAATTCATTAATTGAATTTTGTTGAAACAAATGCTATGACTTCTGAAAAAAAAGTGTGACCTCTGCTGTCTTTTTGGTAGAAAAGTTCTCTTTAACCCTCCTCTTAGCATCTCACTCATTTCCCACTAAATAGAGAAAAGCAAAGGAAACCAGAGAATGCTTTTTGATGACAAATATGTTTAATCCATTAAAAGTTAAACTAAAACCATGTGTAAGTAGATTCCAATAACATTAAGGCAGGTACAACAATATATGACGTAAAGAGGGGAAATGATCATTTATGAACTGTTATGGTCTCCATCTCATTCTTGTTGACCTGTGAGAAGTTTTATATATGCATCTAGCAGATATTTTCCCAAATCCAGTAGTTAGCTCTATTCCTAATTAAAAAATAATGTTTCTGTGGCTGATTAGTATTCTGATCACTTAACAGCGGACTACTGTGCACAAGCCAAGACAAGGTTTTGTGGGATAGCAAATTTCATGGCTTTTGATTTTCTATACATAATGTCAAAATTGGACCTTTTTTAGAACAATATTCGAGATAACTGGTTCTTATAATGCCCCATTCTAACAAACAAAATATGCTCGATTGCATGTGCTGTGCATATTTTAAGCAGTCATTAAGTAGCACATTTTGTTCATACAGACTGCTGCACACATGGTCAACGACTGGTTTCTCACAGAGGCTCAATCAGTGTGTAAATAATGAAGCTGACTGATTTGGTCCTTTGGATTGCTTTGTAACTCAGAGCAAACAATTCATCATTTCTACCATTCTCACTAAGACAAATGTACTAATATATGTTCTACTCCCAAGATATGTACACCGTTCCATTACATCCTAACAAGCTAAATGTTACAATTACCCTGTGAAAAGAAGCATGAAGCTCTTCCATACATTGGCAGTTTTCACTTTGAGGTTGCCTAACTACTATAATGAATAAGTTATTCCTGTTCTTTCCTATGGTACTGAATTTAGATTTCTTTAGTAATTTAATTTCCATTCTAATGAACTCAGTGGGATTGCCACGTTCTTCTGTCAGCCACGTTCTCTCAGAATTCAAAAGTACCAAGAGAAAATTTAGAAGAGGAAATAAAAATGTGGCTTTAGAAGAGAGTCTTTTTCCATTCTCCCCCTGCAAGTCATAAGAAAAATTATCTATATGCATATGAATACACATAGTTATATAAATTTCATTAAACAAATACTGACTTTTGAAAAAAATTGTAACATCTGCTATCCTTTTTGTTTCAATGTTCTCTTTTACCATTTTTTAGCATCTAACACTTTCAACAAAATTATAAAATATTTAATCTACAAACTGCTATATATATGTAGGAAGATTACTAAAACAGTTTAGACCCAAAAAAGATATGCAAGAGAAAGTAAAAGAAAAATCTCAGTGAGGCTCATTATAGCCCAGAAGTTACTAACAGGGTAAAATTTTTTTAAAAATGTTTCTTTGGAGAACATGCAAAATATTATTTTTTCCACCTCAAACATAAAATGATGCAATTTACTCTACTAAAAAGATAGTAAATCAGGAATGAAATCATTCTGGAAAGAGAATCTAAGTTAACAAGATATCAAAATATAAGACCTTCAAGTGGAATTCAAGGAGGACATAGAGGAGCATGCAGTGTAAGTAGAAGTAAGCATGACCTTCAAAAGAACACAGGGAAGAATTGACCCTTGTTTAGATGATAAGTGTCACAGAGAGTGGAAATGGGAAATGGGTAAAACAAAGAGCTACTAACGGCAGGCTGAGAAGCAAAAAGGATTTAGAGGAGCTATTCCTTGAACAAACCATCTAACGAGATTTCAGTAAAAAAAACCTTATTAATAAAAAGAAATGCCTAAACTAACAAACAAATCAAAGAGATGCACTGTAAGTCAAATAAAATAGACTGAGAAGCTAATAGAAAACATCTGTCAGGCTGGCAAAAATATTAACTAAGAGGAAAAGAGTAGAATGTAGAGAAATATGGAAAATATAGTACAGCTGCACCTATAAGACAAAAGTTTTTTAAATGTATGATCCAATACTTTTATAGTCAGTATTGTCTTCTAATCACCAATAATTATCAGTACATCTTATTTGCATAATTAATAAATTTTAGACTGAAGAATGTGGTAGAATTCAATTTCTTCATCATTAGCTTTGGTGATTGGTGTGTAAACCATAATAATAGTTTAATTAACTGGTCTTCCTTCTAAGTATATAAATAATATCCTCCCATGGACAGCATCTCACTGGAAGCTGAAATAAAGAAGAGAAGTGTTGCCTATATACCGCCTCATCTATTTATTGCCTTCTAATTATAAATTCCAATCATAAACTTCAGTTGAAATAAAGAAGAGCAGTGTTTCCTAGATACAGCTTCATATATATATTGACTTCTAATTATGATAGACAGCTTAAGATATGAGACCAGAATTTAGAATACTCATTTGTCCTGAAGTTCTGAATTTATACAAGTCACCTTACATATATATATAGTTTTAAAATCACAGAAGCGAATGAGATAAATAAAAACTAACAATGTAAACTGAGTAGTATATAATTTTTTTAAAGCTTTATGGTAAAGTAAAATTTCAGTCCTTCCTAACTTTTACTGCTTATGGGAGATCTTTTTACCTGAAGATCCTGTAACTAATTACTTTACCTCTAGGATAGTAGAATGGATATTTTAGAGAAATCAGAAGGGACAGTAGAAAAAGTTCGGTGGTCCAGCTGAAAATTTGTCCAGAGCATATTTGCTTCATCCATTTTATATGTAGTTCACGTAAGATAAAATTTGCTGGTTTGAAATTTTTTAAATTACAGAATGAAAGACAAGCTCCTGTACATAAAATTAATATTTGTCCTAGCTGTGAAGCACAGGAGAAGTGGAAGTATAATGATAACTAATACAAGGTGTTATAAGGAATGCAGGGTGGGGGTTGGGTGATAGGGAGGGAAAGGGGATTTGGGGAGTAAATAATGGAGGAGGGAACACTAGAATTGATTGATCATGACAAGTCATTTTAAAAGCAATTTAATCATGGGAGGGGGATGCTCTAAGATAGATGTAATGCTGATTATAAAATTTCCCATGATACGATTGAATTATTCAATTGTATGATATGTAAATTATGTGCCAATAAAATGTTGAAAACATTTTAAAATTAATATTTATAAAACATTCTATGCATCCAATTGTATATATGTTTTCATATTATTATCCCACTTTGTCTTCTTTATGTTGAAGTAGAAGTTTCCAGAGTTAAATCTCTCATCAAAATATTATCTTCTCTGAAAGCACTTAAATCTTGAGTATGATTCCTAAGTCCTTGTATTTCTAATTGTTTCATTTTTATTTGCTCATTCTCACAACAGGATCGCAAGGCAGGTGATTTTACATGGGTGGCACCTTCCCAGAAATTCTCAGGAGCTCTTTGTTGCTGTTCTTCATGGGGAAAACTTTCAATAACAGCCATTCCCATCAGCAGAACCATGCCTGCCAGATGATATATGCCATAATTAAGCAAAGAGGGAATCAAAATAGTACATATGTGACTGCTCTTGACCACCATTCATGGAGCACCTTCAAAGCAAGAGCTCAGAAGCAAAGTCCAATGATCATCAGTTGTATGACCTTGAGAGAGCTGTCATCTGCTTCTCACACTCGGGAGTTTCAGACCTAGGTCTAAGGACCACAGGGTGAGTTGAGGTAAATCCCAGTTCACTTAGTGGGGTTTCCATATGGAGTCCCTCAGGTGTGGCCTCTGCAGATGCTGTGTGCCTCAAAAGACAGTCTAACGTCCCAGTAGTCTATAGCACATGGTCTGGATATAGTACAAATGCTGGATTAGAAATGAGGTCAGAATGTCTATTTTTAGAACACAATATCAGGCATATTCTCTCCTTTGGTTCTATGTAACTATTGTTTAGCTTTTTTTTTTTTTTACTCTTTTTGTCTGCATGGAAGTTTACTCCTTCCTATGTACCATTCTCATTTCATTGGAGGAATGTAATCACCTTCTCTGAGACATACATGCTCTCCCTCCCCCCACCCCCCATCTTGACTTGAATTTCCAATAAGATTTGATAGGAATGTTTGTTGATTTGGGGTGACCTCAGCACAAATTATATGGTAACAATGGAATGATCTTTCTCTCTCGCCCCAGCCTGAAAAACTGACCACTCATCTTGAAAAAAAGCTAATGAGCGGTCTTCTCTGTTAAGTGGTTTTTAAGATGTAGATATCGAGGGGGTGATAAATGTCTAGTTCAAGGAAACTAGGTGGTTTCTCCACCTCATTGCTTAGGAGATAACAGTAGAAGATTGTATGGCCTGGGAGCAAAATTTGCCTTCATCTTGGTGTTTCTCTCATAGTAGAGGACTCATACAACCACTCCCTATCAACACAATGAGCTCCTGGACACTTCTGGGAATATGGCACCCAAGTAGAATCTCCTGCCCCGTGCTCTCATTGGGAGAGAAGAAAATCAAAGGTGAGGAGGCTAACCCTGGGAAACCAGGTGCTGGGCCCACGGTTCCAGGTCCCGAGCCCCCGCTCCAATTTTCACTCACGGAGAGCTCAGAGAGACGGCTACGGCACGTTCACTTCACCATGCCTGCCCATAGACTTCACCCCTGCCTTACCAGGACCACAGGGACAGCATCTGCCACCTTCCGCCCTTCCCCCAGATTCTGCCCCTACCAGCATGACGTAATACCCCAAGTAGACTTTCCCCCAAGACCAGAAACAATCCGATGCCTCACAGAGAACCCCAAGAGCTCGTCCAGGAGCTTCTCTGCCAAGGAAAGATTTTACCCCTCCTCTTCCAGGACTAGAGGAACAGTGTCTGCCACCCTCCTCACCTCACCCTAGTTCTGAAACTGGCCCACATGGTATAATGCCCCAAGAGAGACTTTTTCTGAAGGACAGGAAGCAGTCCCACAACTCCCAGGGAACCCGCAGGAATTGCTGAGGCACTTCCCTCTCACTGCAGGCTTTACCCCACCCTGACCAGGATCAGAGGGATGGTGTCTGCCACCCTCCCTGCCTCCCATCTGGTTCCACGACCTGCCAGCAGGTTGTAATAGCCCAAGAGACTGTCTCCTAAGAGTAGGTCACTGGTGCACGTTCCACAGGGAGCCCCAAGATCTTCCCTAGCAACATCCCTCTCTATGTGCCCCCCCTAATCAGGATCAGAGGGACAGAGATTCACAGGCACCTCCCCTCCCCTATAGTTTCACCACCACATTCAAGAAGGAAATAGTACAGAGTCATGCAGAAATTCATACTAAACAGGCCCTCTTACCCAACTCATCAAAAATTATGATACATAACAGGAAGTCTTCCTGTAATTGTTACCACCACTAGAACCCACTCCCAAGCACCAATATCATATTCCTCACACAAACCCAACTAGCACACTTTCCTTATCTCCACTCAATATGGCCCCCAGAGTAGCATTTGATCCAAAGGAGCCAGCACCTCTCCCCTTTTACAATCCAGAAGCCTACACAGCACACACCGATTAGCCACCGTGCAGTACAAACAGCAGCAGTCAGCATCTACCACAAAAAGATGAAGAGAACCAAATGCCAAGAAGTGAAGAGAACCCAAACCCAGTGGAATACACAGATGAATAAGCTCTTGAATTGTGAGATAGAGAATACAAGAAAATTATGTGTAGGGTCTTATAAGGGATTAGAAGATCAATCCTGAAAACAGATGAAAAATGGAGAAACTAGAAACCTCACACCAAATGGAAATTCAGGAGTTAAGAAATGAAATGACAACAAGTTAAGAAACAAGGCAAATGAATTGATGCATAGAATGTAAGAAATGGAAAAGTGAATCAGTAAGCTCAAAGACAACCAAGCAGAATCCAGCAAATGAGAGAAACAAACAAAAAAGAAAAGAATCTGAAGAAATCTTGAGAAGGATGTGTGATACCATGAAGGGAAATACCATTTGAATTATTGGGGTACAGGAGAAATAAAAAATAATTCTACAGTTAAAACAATAAGGGAAATTTGGAAGAAAATTTTCCCAATATCACAAAGGAGGAGAGGACAACCATTCAAGAAGCAGAGAGAATACCAAGTAGATAAAAACCCCTAAATAACACATCAAGTCATATAGCAGTCAAATTATCCAGCTTCAAGGTAAAGGAGAAAATCATGAGAGCAGCTAGAGAGAAAAAGACAATCATATATCAAGGTAAAAGATAAGAATAAGCTCAGATCTCTCTGGAGAGACCATACAGGAAATTGGCGCAATATATTCCAAAAGTCAAGAAACCAGTGTAATCCAAGAATCTTTATCCAACAAAACTTTCCATCAAATTTGAAGGAGAAATAAAAGTTTTCTCAAATAAGGAACTATTTAAGGAATTTGTAAAAACAAAACCAGCATCACAAAGAACACTATTCAGTTCTTTATGGGCAGAAAACCACAGCACATGAACATGAGCCCCCACAGAGGGTAGCACCACCTAGAAACCAGCACACTGAGCACAGTCTCCAAAACATTACAGAGGGAGCAGAGACATGAGACAAGAATGAACTCTTCACACACACACCGCCCTGCAAATGGGAAGAATGAAAATATCAAACACAAAAAGGATGAGATGACAGCAACTAATCTGCAATTAGATTTAATTACACTGAATGACAATATACTAAATGCACCTATAAAAAGACGAAGATAGCAGACTGGACTAGACAGCAAGGACCATCAATCTACTGCCTTCAAGAGACACATCTCAAACTCAAAGACAAAAACAGACTGAGAAATAATGGTTGATGAATAATCTACCAAGCTAATGGAAATCAAAATTTTAAAAAAGCAGGGTGTCAATATTAATCTCTGACAAAATAAGCCTCAAGTCATACAATATAACAAGAGATACGGATGGGCATTACATAGTGCTCAAGGGATCAATGGACTAAAAACCCATAACCATATGCCCCTAATGAAAGACCCTCAAAATTCATCAACTAAATCCACAAAGAGATGAAAAAAGAAACCACTAGATCAGCAATTATAGTAGGTGATTTTAATATACCACACTCAAAGAAATATAAATCAACAGGTAATAAACTCAATTAAAAAACAGACGAGCCGAACAACGCAGTCGATCAACTCGACCTCATAGATATATTACCAAGCTCTCCAACCATCAGCAAAAATACACATTTTCTTCTCCAATGCACATCGTTTATATTCAAAACTAGGTCACATGTTGAGGTATAGAGCAAGCTTGAGAAGATTCAAGCACATAGAAATCATTCAATCCATCTTCTCTGACTACAGATTTCCATTAAGCTGGAAATCAACAATAGAAAGTGCAGAAAAACAAAGGCAATCACTTGGAGATTCCACAACACACTTTTCAAAAACATATTTGATCATAGGCCAAATAAGAGGAAATTAGGAAGTTCTTAGAAACCACTGAGAATGAAACACAACACACCAAAATCTATGGGATGCAGCAAAAAAAGGTTATTAAAGGTCACTTTTTAGAAATAAATGCACACATGAAAAAAGAGAGACTCGTGGTCAGCACATTAACACAGCACCTCCAACAGTTATAACAAAGCCAGCAACATGATCCTTCAACAGCAAAAGAAAAGAAATCATAAAAATTAGAGCAGGAAAAAATGAACTGGAAAACAGTAAAACAATTGAAAAATTAAGAAAACAAAAAGTTGGTTCTTTGAAAGATTAACAAAATCGACAAACCGCTGGAAAACATAACAAAGGAAAAGAAGGGGCAGATGTTAATATCAAGAATTAGAGATGAAATAGAAAGTCGCAACAGGCCCTAATGAAATAAAATGATTAACAAGGCAGTACTATGAAAGACTGTGTGCTAACAAATTCCACAATTTGGGGCCATGGACAAATGCCTAGGAAAGCACTCTTTCCCTAAATTAACATACATGGACATTACGAACTTGAACAGACCCACAGCAAAAGAGACAAATAAGGTCATCAAGAAACTCCCTACTCAGAAGATCCCCAGCCCAGATGTCTCTACAGGAGAATTCTACCAAGTATTCAGAGAAGGTCCTATGCCAGTCCTATGCAAACTCTTCCAGAATATAGGAATGTCGGAAAATTCCAAACGAATTCTCTGAGTTCAGCATAACCCTGATACCCAAACCTGGCAGATACCCCACCGTGGGAAACACAATCAGGAAGAGAGTGTATAAGGTCGAACTCCCAACATTCATACATGAAATGACATGACATTTGTGTTTGCCCTACGTAAAAATAAACTTAACGAAAGGAAAAACAAAAATGGTTCAGGAATGGGCATTGGGACTAAATTAAATCCTAGCTCCAATTTAAGAACAATTAGTTCTTACATCATGGCCCTGCTTAATAATCGCCCTCAGGAAGGGAACACAGGAGATGATTTCTAAAGCAAAATGTGGCGAAGAGATTAGATGGTGTCCAGTTATAAGACAGTGTCCAGGTTGTTAAAGGCTTGTCTCCAAACAAACAGCCATCGAAGTGAGATGTCAAGTAAGTCCACATGGAAGAAGCACACCATCATCATCACCAAAGGAAGCATATAATCCGGTCAAAGGAGGGATCAGTATCAGAGTGTAAAGTGTGAGAATCTGGCTTGCAGAAGACTGTGGAGAACAGTGGGAGGCCAAGAGCCATTTGTGACACTACAGAGGAAATAAGCTTCAGGTGAACTCCCTCTATTCCTAATTGAGGGACAGGAGGGAAGTGGTTACCACATTAGAGAGCTGAGTAGAGAAAATTAAAGCCATACATTTGACTTGACAAATTTGATTTAGACAGTTCAGCCTTTGTCAGCAGTTACCCCCTATGGTGCATGCTGGACTATATCCGGTTTCCAAATTTTCTGTTTTTTGGGGATTTCACTGTTTTGTTTGTATATAGTATGGTATATCTCATAGGTGTAGGTCATTGGGGGACACACTCCTGAAGTTCTGTTATATATTTTTTTTCATTTTTCAGTATATGAATTGATTGATGAACCTATAGAAATATCAAGTAGAATAAGGATTTCAGGGGCAGTGACATACAGTGGTGATGGCAGGGGAAAGGGTGATGATGTCAAGGAGTCCATGTAGAAGAGGAATATTTGGAAACTGATTGTAGTAGAAAATGTACAGTTCAGCTGGATGTGATTGAACTATGGACTTATATGATATATGTATTAATTCCCCATCAGTAATAAATTATAATAAAAATAATAATAAAATAATAACAAAAAGGATTATTCCATCCTCATAGTTCCATTAAATAATCAGTTTTCAAACTTGGCTGATCATTGTGATCATTGGATTAATCTAGGGATCTGGAGAAACTACCTGGGCTCTACTTGCAATCTGATGAAACAGAATCTCTAGTTGGAGGGCCCATAGCATCTCTAGTTGCAGATCCCCAGGCGATTCCAATGATCAGTCACATTTGAGAACTTAGGCATTAAACCATTTGTTTTTAGAAGTGGAAAATGAGTAATCCTTCTTAGCATCTTCTCTGTATATATACCTAAAGAATATTTTCCCTTCTCTGAATAATACTATCCTTCTATACACATAAACCCATAATTAAATTGAAGTGTATTTAAAAGTTTAGAAACAGAGTGAAGTGTCTCATCCTATGGGCATACAAAGATTTGAGTAGTAGATTCTCTAAGGAAAAAAATACCAAGAATTGGACTTGAGGAAACCTCAGTAAATAACCTAAGCAAAGTTTTTTTCTAACCTATTCAAATAAAAAATAAAATAATATTCTAACAACAACTCTGTCTAATATAACTTCTTCCAAGTACTTCACAAGTGTTAATGTTTAGGGGCTTCACCTAAAAAGAAAATAAACGTCTTAACCATTCCTTTTCTCACATAGTGAAGAAATATAACTTTCAAAGGTCACTGCATAGTCTCTTAAGGAATTATGCAGAAGTTGAGAATGAAAACATTGTTTTGACACTTGAAAGATTCATATTTCAATAAATATTTGAAAACTTTATTCACCAGACATGCCAAGTTCTATTTAATCATGATGCTAAATACATAAGATAAAATAAAATCAGCTATTTCTAGTTTATAATACATTTCTGTAAATATAGTTTAAAAGAAATTGACAATATACTTACCTGGCAGGGGAGATACCATGATCACAAAGGTGGTTTTCCCAGGGCGAGGCTTATCCATTGCACTCCGGATGTGCTGACCCCTGCAATTTCCCCAAATGTGGGAAACTTGACTGCATAATTTGTGGTAGTGGGGGACTGCGTTTGCGCTCTCCCCTGACAAAAAAAAAAAAAAGAAATTGACAATACTTAATGGATGGCATATAATTTGGCAAACTCTTTTCTAGGTAATTTACAAAATCAGAAACTATTTAGAAAGCACTAATATATGTCTACTATTTATATTGATATATGTATGAAAGTACATGTATAACTTATATAAAGAGCCTATTTGAGTCCAGACTCTGGTACTAATTTTCATTACATCATCACTCACTGATATCTAATCAATTCTAACCCACAGCAACTCAACAAAGCAAGTTAGAACTGCTCCTTGTGGTTTCTCAGGCTGGGAATGTTACATAGCAGAAAGTCTCATCTTTATCTATCACATTAGTTGGCAAGCACAAACCTCTGACCTTGCAGTTAGTAACTCAACTTGTAACTCATTAGTCTAATGATAAGCATGACAAATGTATTATATGTACATTTTCACATTATATCATTGTTGCTGTAATTCTTTCATATGTACAATAGGGGTGATAAGTTCTGATATTGTGTAAAAAATAACTAACTGAATATAGATAAAGCACCTAGAATAGTGTTTGGCACATAGTAAATGTTCAGTAAATGTTACATAATATCATTATTAAAGAAAGAGAACATCAACTATGCATGGAAGATTGGGTTATCTTTCAAAAATTTGCTCTTTCTCCTCACAGGCCCCATCTTATGGTTCATTTCTCATGCTTCAATGTCATCAGGTTTCAGCATATGACTTGCTATGATCCAATGAATGTGAATGGAAGCAAGGCAGGCTTTTTCCAAACAAAACCTGTAGAGCTGGTATATGCTGAGCTCCAAGGTTGGCCAAATAAATCGAGTTAGTTGTTTGCTGATAGCTCCTGGAATCACAGCAGATGGAAGAGCAATACACAAGATCCAGCTCTGGCAGAAGGTAAAGGGTTATAGAGGATTCAGCTCTGTTCAGTCTTTCTTATACAAAATGGTTTATGACCCCAAGGACAGTTAGGTTTATTATGCCAACCTGACCCAATAGGAACATGTGGGATTAATAAGGTCACAATTTGATTGGAAGGCAAATAAATAAATGGCTCTGCAAGGTTGCTTCCCCACCCCCTTGCTCACTGATGATTGGATCAGTGTGCTGCTGTTTAGCTACTTCTCTGCCTCAACCTGTCAACTGTAGTACCTACGGGCCAAGCCAACCAGTGGATCATGTTGCTAGAGCTTGAGGCTCCTTGGAGACCTGCTTCACTACACTGTTGGGCTGGTAAATGCATCATGAGCTTGAGGCTGGTGGATCCAGTTGCTTTGCATTGCATTAAGTTCGCAATCCCATCTGCACCTGCTTTGCTAAGTTTCCAAGCTACTGATCATTGTTGACCCTGCTGTTTTTTGCCTGTGGGCAGACTCTGCCTGCCTTGCCAAGACTCCACTGTCTGTATGTTAGACAGGGTTCTCTAGAGAAATAAAACCAGATTGCTGATAATTTTATATATATAGATATAGATTATATAGATAGAGATAGATATCACATGAAATGAACTGTTAAATTATAAACAGATATATAACACAAGAAATGAATTGTTAAATTATAAACAGATAGATAAATAATGCAAGAAATGAACAGTTAAATTATAAAGCAGTACAAATGGCTCAGTGCAACTCACTCCTGTGAGAGAGTTGTGAGACACTGGCAGTCCTTCAAGTCTTGAGGGCTGCCAGGTAGTCCTTTGTAGAGAGAGCTAGGCTATCCCAGCACAGGCAGCAAAACACCAAGGCAGGTCACCAATTGTCAGTCCCCAGCTCAAGAGATGTCAATCCTGTCATCTTAAAGGGACCTCAACTTACAGCGACACAGTCCACAGGCTAGGCATCCCACAGGTAGTGCAGCCTCTAAATTGAGGCACAGAACAAGCAAGGCAGCCGCACACTGGGCTGATGATCAAGGAGCCAGAGACAAGAAAGGTGAGGTTCACAGAGCC
The DNA here is from genome assembly GCF_050624435.1 of Tenrec ecaudatus. Taxonomy (NCBI): domain Eukaryota; kingdom Metazoa; phylum Chordata; class Mammalia; order Afrosoricida; family Tenrecidae; genus Tenrec; species Tenrec ecaudatus. The sequence continues at coordinate 114,348,048 of NC_134532.1, forward strand.
ATTTATCTCTCCGCCCTTCAATTAATCCCACTTGTGTTTATCGGCCTGGATAGCACAATAAACTAACTATCTCAATCTGCTTCCTTGACCTTGGTCCTGGCAACCCATTTGAGTTGAAGGACTTAAAATATATTAACTGTTCCATGGAAGTAAGTCAAACTCAGCCGTCTGTACTGGTTTGAGGACTAATTCTCCAGAGAACGCTGCCTAACATAAGGAGGAATCATCAGGCTGAAACAATTGATAGTATGGAGTGTTAGGTTGACATAAAACATAACTATCACAGTAAGCCACCAAAAATCTTGGTTCATTTGTTATCAGAATATAACTTAACATGCATGATGCATACAGAAATTGTTGCTAGAATTGGAGTTCTAATATAATAATTTTTGTTATATAATTAAATTTGATGGTGGTAAATGAAAAGAGAGACAAAGGAAATTACATTTACAGCTTGGAAAGGAAGCAATTCTCTTCTGTGAGAAAACAGTAGGTAACGATGGCATCTGAGACAACTTAGAAGACAAGTCAGCATCAGTTAATTTGGTTTGTGATTTCAGGCGAATGAGAAAGCAAGGCCATTACTGATTGCACCCCAACACAAGATACAAGAGATGAACATAGAAGTGAATTGGGAAATTTGTAAAAGAAGAAAATCATGTATTCTAAATATCCCAGTATTTTTCAGAGATAAAAGATGCAAATACTTCTCACCCTTGGCAAGTGAAATGCCATAAAAACAAAGGCTGATTAGAGCTCAGACTGCTGCAAGGACCACATCCAGGTTAGACCGTTCAAATGCTTTATTACAAAGGTTATATGAAGAAAGGGGATTAAATCCATTCAGTTGGATAAAATAACTCAAGAAACTCAATAAGAAAATAAATGCATAAATGTCCCAAGGAAGTCTGATACCTTTGAGTGGCTGATTATTAAATAAAAAAGAGAAGGCCATCTCTCAAGGATAAAAAGTGTATGTCTTGCTATTGGACACCGAAGTAAAATAAATATAAATGTCACTGAGGTTACAAGTGATTTCAATGCTATACAACAGGTGTCATTCTGTAAATCCAGTATAGCCACAAATTTACTTTATTACTTGTAGCTGTTACCTCAGATATAAATATCAAATATTAATATTTTATGTATTACTATATATATGAAATCAAACATTGATTTTTTTCACTCTTAAATTCATTACTTAAAAAATTTCTTTGTACATGTTATTATATTTTTCAGAAAAAATGTGTGTTATATAACAGATTATTTTTTTACTACTTGTTATTATTTTTAGATATTATTATCCATATAATATAACAATTAAATGTTAACAGAGTATACAAGTAGTTCAGACATGTCCATCTATCTCCAAATATTCTATATTGTGATGAAATATGTGAGGAAATAAGGGCAAGATATATACCGAATGTCTACAGATTTTTATAGAAACATGGATTTTGCAAAATAGAAAGAATACAATGCAATAATGATAAATACAATTTTATTTAATTTCACTAGTATTAAAATGTTTATGGAACACATCTTGAAGAGGTCTTTTTTTCTAATTGTTGAGAAATTAGCAAAGTAAACATGATTTATTAAATTGTAACCCCTGAAGAGATAGGTTGAGTGATTTTATGGGGGATTTTGACATTTAAGTAGTATCAGCTAACCTGGGTCACAGTAGGTCCTACTCCTACATGACTGGTAAAAGAGAAGGTATACAGAGACAGAGAGGCAGGGTAGGACATCATATGACACTGCAATGGCAAGCCCAGGGACGTCTGCAGGTAGACAAGAAGTATGCAGCACTCTCTCTTGCTGTGTACTCAAAAGGAATAACCAGGGCTGATTTGGATTTCTAATCTCCAAAACTGTGTGATAATCAATTCCTATTCTAACATGCCACCAATTCTTTATTAATCTATCACAAAGCTCTACAGACCTAAAATATACTCATAAAAGAAAGAAATACAAATTTTGTGCAAAAGTACCTCATGTAGCCAGAGAGAGATTTTCTGCTTTATAAATACTCTTTAATCTCTTTAACATAGGCATTCAGGAAATGGGAATTCTACAAACTACAATCTATTCTGTTCAGAACATAATTGGAAAAAAATGAAACCATATTTTTAGAGTACATTATTTTGTCAGGAGATAATCCCCACTTGCCAGGATCCATGGACAGGTATGCTCAGAAGTTTGATGTCTCACTCTGACAGATTATGATGCTTGTCTAGCATGTCTGAAAACCCAATTAATTATGCCCAGGAAGGTGGAAAACTGATACTGGAGATACAGAGGTAGCAAGAGAAGATACTGAGGAAAATGACTATAGCACCTGTGAAAAGAAATTTGATATTTTAAACTGTCACTGTGAATGAGTATCTTGACTGGTTATAATTAAAGTGCTTAATCTCAATGTTTTTTTTCAGGAGTTAAGAAGATGTATTATCTTTTATTTAATGAAGTGTTTCAGGTGTAGGTGTTTCTTCAAGCTAGCTAACTTGGACATTTTAATAAACTATGAATCAATAGATTGGTACCATGAGTTTATGCACTTCAGATTTTTCCTTAGAAACTGGATAACTTAACAACGTCTATTAAAAATACACAGACAAGTAAAGAAGTAATGCTACAGAGTTTTAGTTTACACATGAACAGGTTTGTTACAAGGAACATGTTTAAACATGTCTCTGGAATCATTCAATGGCTGCATACAAGTTCTCAGTAAAACATGTATTAGTCTTTTTGCTACTGTTAGGTGTTGCAGTCAGTCCTAACTCGTAGCGACCATAACAAGTACAACAGAAACGCTGCCCTGTCCTGCTCCATCCTCACATTTGTTCTTGTTGATGCTAATTGTTGCAGCCCCTGTGTAATCTACCTCCTAGAGGATCTTCCTCTTTGTCACTGACCCTTGTTAGGGTGCATTTACAACAAAACAAAGTGGTGCCTTTAGAGAGAACTTGATGGGTTAATTAAACTCAAGGCAGAGATCAACTCAGAGGTTATAGTAACTGTAGATGACAGCCACAGTCCAAAATCCATTTTCAGTAGCACCCAGCGGATTAGGATTAAATTTTTCCTTGAATCTCCAGTGTTGTGTCATCCTCAGAATTGCTGTTTTATTTAACCCATTATTGCAGCCACTTGTTCTGGTGTTCCTCCATTTTGCTGCCCTTGTACTTTACCAAGCATGATGCCCTTTTCCATGGACTGGTCTTCTGATAACTTGCCCCAAATATGTAAAATAATCTCAACATCCTCACTTTCAAGGGGTATTCTGGCTGTACTTCAGCCAAGGCATATTTATTTATTATTTATTCAAATGCATGGATTCTACTTTGGTCCTACATATTTAATGTCTAACTTTCACATGCATATGATGCAATTGAAATTCACAGGATGTGGACCAGGGAAACCTTAATCCTCAAAGTATCATTTGTTCTTCAACACTTTAAAGAGGTCTTGTGCAGCAAAATTATCCGACGCAATTTGTCATTTCATTTTGGTGTCATAGTGAACACTAATTGGTAGATAATGTAAACATTCTATTGAATTTACAATGCATATTGCAGGCATGTAAACTCAGATTTTAAAAAGAACATTATCATTGTAGGTATGTTGGTAAATAAGCATTTCAAATACTCCTCCAAAATTATGCTCAAATTATAGAATTATTATCATTGATATCAGATGCGACATAATTTTGCTGAGGACCATACAACACAGATTGTAGTAATACATTGACAGAGAGCTGCCAGAAGTTCAGGCAAGTTTTGAGGAACAATGGTTACCATTGCTTATGTTAGATGAATCTTGGCTGAACGCATGCATGTTAGTCCAGGTTGACTAGAGAAACAACTTCATAGACATTCATATGTATATAAGAAAGAGCTTTCTATAAAGAGCAATTGTATATTAAGAAAACTTTCCAACCCAGTCCAGATCAAGTCTGTAAGTCTGATATTAGCCCATATGCCTGACCAGTCTAAAAAATCCCTCTTCAAACTCACGCAAAGTATGCAATGACATTGAATGCAGGAAAATCACAAACCAAGGGGTGGACAGTATTGTGGATCCAGTGGCAGTGGAAGCATATCAGTGTTGGTGTGGGTCTCCAAATTGCTTCTCCAGTTCCAGTGCTCTGATTTCATCCATGTGGCTCCATCTGGCTTGTCATCAGGAATATCTTGCAGCAAGTGAGAATGTCCTGCCTACAGGGAGGAAAAGAGAGGCCTCATTGACTATGATCTGATTGACAGGCTAGCCTCCACCCCTCTGGAAGTTGATAGATTATATAACTGCCACAGCATGGAACAGCAGAAAGATGTTTATTTGTGTTTACTATGCCAAGGCATTCAACTGTGTAGATTATAATAAACTATGGATATCCTTGAGAAGATCAGAGGTTCGAGAAAACTTGTGTTCTATTGACCGTGTGGAGGAATTTGACTTTGTGGAAGATAATAAACTATGGATAATGTTGATAAGAATGGGGCTTTCAGAATACTTTATTGTGTGCTTTTGGAACTTGTTTATGGATCAAGAGGCAATTGTGCAAACAGAACAAGGGAGTAGTGCATGGCTTAAAATCAGGAAAGGTGTGCATCAGGTTTGTATGCTTTCCCCATACATATTCAATCCGTATGCATAGCCAATCATCAGAGAAGCTGGATTATATGAAAAAGAATGTGGCATCCGAATCAAAGGAAATTTTATTCATGACCTGTGACATGCATATGACACAACCTTGCTGCTGAAATTGAAATAGACTTGAAATATTTGCTGCTGATGATCAATGATTGCAACCTTCAGTCTAGAGGTTTACAACTCAATGGACAGTCCAAAATCCATAAACTAGACCAATATGTACCATCATGATAAATGTCAAGGATTTTGTTTTCCTTGAATTCTCAACTAATGCTCATGTAAGCAACAGTCAAGATTGCAAATGACCCATTGCATTAGGCATATCTGCTGCTCACAACCTCTTTATGGTGTTGAAAGGCAAGGAGGTTATTTTGAGGACTAAGGTGTGCCTTACACAGCCATGGTATTTCTTTTTTTCAATTATTTTATTGGGGCTCATACAACTCTTATCACAATCCATAGATCAATCTATTGTGTCAAGCACATTTGTACATTTGTTGCCATCATCATTTTCACAACATTTTCTTTCTACTTGAGCCCTTGATATCAGCTCCCCATTTCCCCTCCCTTCTCCACCCTCCCTCATGAACGCTTTATAATTTATAAATTATTGTTTTTTGTCATGTCTTACACTGACTGATGTCTCCCTTCACCCAATTTTCTGTTGTCCATTCTCCTGGGAGGGGTTTTATGTAGATCATTGTGATCGGTTCCCCCCTCCCCCCCTTTCCTTTATCCTTCTGGTATTGCTGCCCTCATTATTGGTCCTTAGGAGTTTATCTGTCCTGTATTCCCTGAGTTTCCAGCTCTTATCTGTACCCATGCATATGCTCTGGTCTAGCTGGATTTGTAAGGTAGAATTTGGATCTTGATAGTGGAGTGTGGGGTGGGTGAGGCAGCATTAAAGAACTAGAGGAAGGTTGTATTTTTCATCAGTGCTATACTGCACCCTGACTGGCTCATCTCCTCCCTGTGACCCTTTTTGTAAGGGGATGTCCAGTTGCCTATAGATGGGCTTTGGGTCTCCATTCTGCATTTCTCCTCATTCAAAATGATATGATCTTTGTTGTTTGATGCTTGATACCTGATCCTATGACACCTTGTGATCACACAGGCTGGTGGGCTTCTTCCATGTGATATTTGTTGCTTCTCAGCTAGATGGCTGCTTGTTTATCTTCAAGCCTTTAAGACCCCAGACGTTATATCTTTTGATAGATGGACACCATCAGCTTTCTTCACCACATTTGCTTATGCCCCACTTTGTCTTCAGTGATCATGTCAGGAAGGTGAGCAGTATGGAATGGCAAGTTAATAGAATAAAGTGTTCTTGCATTGAGGGAGTACTTAAGTAGAGGCCCAGTGTCCATCTGCTACTTTAATACTAAACCTGATATAGATAGATAGATAGATAGATAGATAGATAGATAGATAGATAGATAGATAGATAGATAGATAGAGCTATTTCTCCATCATCATATATAACTATATTTACATGTGTACATGCCTGTATTTGGACCTCTATAAATGCCCTTTGTCTCCTAGTTCTTTCCTCTGTTTCCTTTTACTTTCCTTTTGCCCCACTATTATGGTTAGCCTTCATTTGGGCTGCAGTAATTCCTCTTGGTTACACTTCCTTTGATAAATCCCTACCAGGTCTCCTACACCCATCCTCCTCACCACCGATTTTAGATAATTTATTGTTCCCTTGTCTCTGGGTTTGTTAACACCCACTTCCTTTCTCCCACCTCCCCCTCTTCCATGTTTCTCTGGAAATGGCAGTCCCGTTGCTTTCTCCTCCAAATTGTTTATCCCATCTATCTTATCTAGAAAGACATGCAGATATAATATTATGCGCAAAACAATACAGAGAATAACAAAGCCACAAAACAAAACAATAGCGACTTAAAAAAGAAAGCCTATAAATAGTCCAGTGTCTGTTTGTTGACCTTTAGGAGTATTTTCCTGTCAAGTCTGATGGGGAGCCACACCCTGGTCCTTAAGTCTATTTTTGGTATTCCCTGGTGATTTTGTTGCTCTCCTCCCCTTGCTGTTCTATTGCATGCCCTTAGTGTTTCAACTCAGTGTGGTGGGGTCAGACTGGGCAAAATTCCTGTACGGTGCCTCTAGTGTTGTCCACCATAGTGCTATGGGTCAGTGAGGGATGTTGTGTCTTGTAGTGGGGCCAGCTCTATAGTCCTCTCTGTGCATTGACTGCTCTAAGCAGGAATATCATCCTCAGAGTTTGGTGGGCCAGGGTATGCTCTACTCTCTCTTCCTCCCCCTTCAATTGCTCCTGTGTGCTCTGATTAGACATGTCCCTCTCCTTGAGCTATAGCTTCAGTCCTGTCCTCTGAAGTGAATTCTTCTGCTGGGAGTGGGGGACCCAGCCATGGTACTTTCAGTCACCTTTTATTCATGTGAAAGTTGGACATTGAATAAAGAAGACTGTAGAGGAATCAATGTGGTTAAAATATGGTGCTGCTAAAGAATATTGAAAGTACAATGGACTGTTAAAAGAACAAACAAAACTATCTCGGAAGAAGTACAGCCAGAATGCTCCTTAGAGGCAAAACTAGGGAGACTTCCTCTTACCTACTTCGGACATGTTGTCAGGCGAGACCAGTCCTTTGGATCAGGACATCATGTTTGGTAAAGTTTAGGAGCAGCAAAAGAAAGAGGAAGTCCCTTTAGGAAATGGCTTGTTACAGTGACTGCAATTATGGGCTCAAATATAGGAACAATTGTGAGGATGGAGTAGGACTGGGCAGGACTTGGTGCTGTTGTACATAGGGCTGCTATGAGTCACAAAGGGTTAGATGGCTCCTAATAGCAATGGCATTTGAAATAATATTATTTTACAGTGATGAAAAATAAGTTGAAAACAAGCAAAGGCTTGAATAAACTATAAACACTTCTTCCATGAGAAAGGATTTCAGATAATTATTTACATACTGAGTTCTCAAGTAGATCCTGTTAGTGGATTCTAACTCATAGTGGTTCGGTCTCTACATAAAGCAGAAAGATATACTACATGGTCCTATGTCATTCTCACAATAATTTCTATGTTTGAGCTAATTGTTGCAGCCACTATGTCCTTCTTCTTATTTAGGGTCTTCCTCTTTTTCACTATCCCTTTATTTTACCAAAAATGATGTTCTTTTCCAGGAACATGTCTCCTGATTCCATGCCCAAAGTTGATACAATGAAATATCTTTATCCTTTCTTCCAAGGAGCATTCGGGTTGTACTTATTCCAAGACAGTTTTGTTTGTTCCTCTGACAGCCCATGATATTTTCAGTATTCTTCAGCAACACCATAGTTCAAATGTACCAATTATCAAGGCTTCCCTTTTATTGTCCAACTTTCAAAAGCGTGGAGGTAAATGAAAATACTGTGGTTTGGGTCAGGAGGACTTAAGTCCTTGAAATAGGATCTTTGCTCTTCATCACTTTAAAGATGTTTTGAGTGAAGGGACTTCAAAAATTTCTTGAATATTCTATTGTTTTTTAAAACTCATTTTATTGGGGGCTCTTTTATCACAATCCATCCATACATACATACATCATGTCAAGCACATCTGTACATATGTTGCCATCATCATTTTCAAAACATTTTCTTTCTACTTGAGCCCTTGGTATTAGTCCCTCATTCCCCCCCCCTCCCTCCCCACGAACCCTTAACAATTTATCTTTTTTTTTTTTCATGTCTTATACTGACAGATGTCTCCCTTCACCTTGCACTTTTCTATTGTCCATCTTCCTGGGAGGTGGTTATCTATAGGTCATTGTAATCGGTTCCCGCCTTTGTCCCCGCACCATCCCCTTCGCCTCCTGGTATCACTACTCTCATTACTGGTCCTGAGGTGTTTATCTGTCCTTGATTCCCTGTGTTTCCAGTTCTTATCTGTACCCATGTACATGCTCTGGTCTAGCCAGATTTGTAAGGAGGTAGAATTGGGGTCATGATAGTGGGGGTGGGGTGTGTATGTGAGGGGAAGCATAAACGAACTAGAGGAAAGTTGTGTGTTTCATCAGTGCTTTTAAGTCTGTTTATTACACAGTGTTCTGAAGCACCCTCCTGTAAGTTATGCACACTAACTTTCAAAACAGTTGAGTGTTGAAGGAGGAAGGGGGAATTTTTTCTGTAGAGAAATTTGATCAACACTTCTAGGTGATCAGCGTTAGCAACCACAAAAAAAAGGCATGTTTGTGGTATATACCTTTGATAAGACTTGATGAATAGGCACTTTACCTGTGTGGTGCTCCTTGAAGCAAAGAAGCCTAGCCTATCTAATGATGGGGGAAACCTCAGCTAAGTAACAAGAGAGTTCTACAAATATCTAAAAAACATTTTGCAGATGTCAAAAGTCATCAACAACAAGGAAAGTGTAAAAAACTGTTGCTGTCTGAAGGAGTATTAGAATGCATGATAATGAACCATAACGTGGCTCCCTAAATCAGATTCTGGAACCGAGAATGACATTAGGTGAAAACCGAGGATATAAAAATAAAGTACAGACTTCAGTAAATGATATCTCAATAGTGATTCATTAATTATTATAAATATACCATGTTAATATATAAGATATTAAGAGTAGACCAAAGTGGATTATATCTGTATTCTCCATTTTTAAAGTTTTTCTGTAATTATAAAAATTGTTTTAAAATTAAAACTAAAAAATAGAAATAATAAAAGGGATCATCTTGTATTTGCTGTATGGATTATAAATTTAACCCAATACTGATTTTCTAATATCTATCCATGTTGCTATTTATACCTATAATTCATTTATTTTTCATTGCAATATAGTATTGTGTTATATGGATGTTTCATAATTATTTACACCCTCTTAATATTGTGGTAGTTACCCCGGGTGTCTGCTGATGATAAATTGAAGTTCTAGTCCATTCAGAGACAGACAACTCAGAAGAAGGGTTAAGTAATTCTCTTTCAGATAGGCTGTCATTGAAAATGTTTTTAAGCACAGTTCTAATCTGACATAACTATAGATTGGAACAATTTGCATAACTGGGTTACTCTTAGCATTATGTTACTTTATATTAAAACATATTGCCCTAAATATTCTTCTATATATCTTCTGACACACAGTGAAAAATTTCTTGAGGATATATGCCAAGTGGAAAAGTTACAAGGCTGTGAGTCTATGTTTAACTTGTTAAATTAATTTATCTCACTAGCAGTGTATATGCTTCTGTTAACTTCACAAATCATTCACCCTTTTATTTTTTCAGACATATAGTTCTTGTTAATTCTTTGGCTAATAAATGAATGCCAATCTGAATTGTTTGCATTTCTTGCTGTACGATGGAGATTGAACCTTCGTAAATGCTCTCATTGCCCCTTTATAGTTTTTTTATTCTGTTGGATTTGTTTGTTTTTCTAGTAGGGTATTTATTTCCTATGTTTCACTCACATTTTAAAAGCAAACATTGATGTCTGATGAACAGAAGTAACTGATTTAATGTATTTAAATTATTTTTTCATAATTTATCATTGATGTGTCTTAAATTCTTTTTTCCAAACTCCAGCTCATAAGTATATATTCAACCATTTATTTCAAATGCTAATATCTGTCTAGAATTCACTTTAAGTTTGGTATGAAATTTAATTTACATGTGGTTTATAATTTCCTAAACTTTCACAAAAGTACCCAACCATGTAAACATCTCTAAAACAGAATATATTTTCCCTAAAATAATATTAAAATATTTACATTAAAAATATTTACAATGACTTTACCCCACTATCCTCAGGGCCTGAACATCCCATAACTGACTTCTGCACATGTAGTTTATTCCGGTGCTGAGAGAATAGTACAGTATGAAGCCTTTGTGTGTGACTTTTATCAATTAGGGAAAGAAAATATTATTTAGATGCTTGTTTCAAAGACTTTTCCATTGTATTGGTGACCAATATTCCAACACACAAATGTATCAAGAAGTATGTATCTCATTGATCAAGGGTAAGGTTGCACAGCAAATACTGTGCTTGCTGTCAATAAATTGTATACATGTAAAATTGAATTGGCAAGGGTGTGTGATAGATTGTTTATGACAGCAAGAGTGAGAGAGAAAGAGAGAGAGAGAGAGAGAGAGAGAGAGAGAAGCTGTTGAGACTTATGTACAAGCAAAAACCTCATGCGATTTGGTTTCTTGGTTTGGAGATCTAGGATGTTGGTTTCATGGACTATTCTAATTAATTGGCCCAATGTTTCTATTGCTTTGTTCTGTTATTTAATTCATTTAGTGTCTGGGGTCTTAAAAACTTGCAAGCACACTTGGTCTTTGTTGAATGGATCATGAGTGGGGAAGCCTGGGAATAGGAGAGCATGGAGGAAATGGTTAATTGCCTTCACATCCATCTGCCTCCTTTTGTGTAAGATCAGGAAAACTGGTTGCTGGCTGCCTACAATTCCTGATCTGTGACCAAAGTTTCTAAAGAAGAAGGCTGATCAAAGGGGGAAAGATGGAGAACAGAATTATAAATTATTAAGGACTCCAAAATTTCGGGAGTCTTGGAAGGATAACCCCCTGAAACTATTGTTCTGGGATAATCTTTAGACCTGAGCCTAGAATATCTCCTGAAGTCTTCTTAAAACAAACCAACAAATAGGTTAGTTTAACTAGTAAAGAATGCCTTATTGAACATAACATTCTTTTATGAACTAATGAAAAGATTAACATGGTAAGAGCAACTTGAAAAATGAAATGTAAACCTTGGGGGTGCAATGAGTTTATGTAAAGGGGGTAAGAACAATTCAGAAGCGGGAGAGAGTGATTACACAACTCAAGGAATATAATCAATATTATTGAATTGTATATATAGAAACAGTTAAATTATTATTTATTTTGCTGCATGTATGTATTTTCAGCAACCAAAAGTAGCTTGAATTATTTAAAAATTGTTTATCCACTCACCAGTTTATGAATATTTGGGTTGTTTTCTTTTATTATGGGTAAGATAACTGCCAACATTGTATCAGTCTCTGTGTGGACACACAGCACCATCAGGTTCCTTTTTTCTGTTTTTTCTTTTTCCAAGCACTGTTTTTCCATACTCTAGCTGTCTATGCGTTTGTCCTTTTTCCCTATTAATATAATAGGAATTTTGATCTACATATATTCTGTCAATTTTTGTCCATTAACTTCAAAGTGTGCTCTCCCTTTGTGTATTTAGTACTATATATTGATTTTTTATTTATTCACATCATCTTGTTTTATACTTTTAATTGTTCCAGCATTTCTTTCTATCTTTTAAGTTTTATTCCCTCCAGTCTCCTTTTGAATTGATTTATTTTTCTTTTTGCCCCATTGTTTGGAATATAACGTTTTCTTTAAGTTTCTTCTTCTAAGTTGCTTTAGGTATGGTAGCATGTTTATTGGACTTAAAAAGACTAAAACTAATCAAAATATTTTCATTGCTCTTGAAATAAGAGAAATTTAAAACTTATAATGCTGATTTTTCTCTTTTAATGAATGAAATTAGAGTGACAGTCCCCCAATATTAGTTCTATTTTTAATAACTACTAAAAATTCAGCAATTTTGTTTTTATAAAATGTTTTTTAATTTTTTTATATCCACATATGAATGTTTATTATCATTTTAACCTTTTTTTCCTTCAGTGTTGGATCTTCCATTTAGAATTTATTTCTGCATGAAGTACACGCTGATTCCAAAAAGTAAATTGTTGCTAATGGTAGACTGTGTTCAATTTGTATGAAAAATCTTTATTTTGTCCTCATTCTTGAAATATAGTTGATCTGTATGTCTATGATGACAAGTTATTTTTCTCACAATATTGAATACACGATTAGTTTGTCATTTTCTTCCATTGTAGTTATGCAGAAATAGGTTATCAGTACCCCAAACAAGCAAAACAAACTATAAAATCCACTGTCATTGAGTTTTTCTGAGACGTTGTAAATCTTCCTTAGGGCAAACAGCCTCGTCTTTCTCCAAGGGAGCAGCTGGTGGGTTTGAACAGCCTGCCTTGCTATTAGCGGCCCAGTGCTGCTTAGCTGAGAAGCTGACAAGTTCTTTTCCCTAACAGGTTGCATCCACTATTAGTTTTTCATTTGATTCTAGGATAGCTATTGAGAAGATAGTCATCAGAATAGTTGTTTTTGGTTTTGGTAGGTATTTGCTTGTTTCTTCCTAGTTTTTTTTTTATCTAAAGAGAAACATTTATCCAAGTACAAAATTCAGAAAGGTTAGGGGAAAAAAGAAGGAATTAAAAAGAAAACACAAGGAGGTTATGGGTAAGTGATCTTGCATTGTGTGGATTGCAATATACAACAAAAGGTATATAAATTCTTGAATAAAATGTGGTCTGCTCTTTACATTGATCTGCTATGTAAACTATTCACTTCACCACAAATACAAAAAAATCAACAAAACCCCCCTTTGAGGATCTTCAGATGGAAACATGCTGTTCTAAATAATGGTTCCCCAAAGATGTCCATGTTCTGATTCTCAGAATTTGTTACTATATTCTATTTCTAGGTAAAACGTTCTCTGCAGCACTGGTTAAATTTATAATTTTAAGGCAGAGAATATCAAGAATTATATCGTGGGCCTAAAGTAATGACAGGAGATAATGAGGTAGCGATTTTGATGAACTCAGTAGAGTTGGGAATGACGCTGGGCAAGAAACAACGAATGGAGGCGTCCTAATGCCGGGACCCTTTCATAGAGTTTCACATGTTGTGGTGAGACCCAATCATAAAATTCTTTTCGTTGCTACTTCATCATTGTAAGTTTGCTACTGTTATGAACTGGGTGACCCATGTGAAAGGGTCATTCGGCCTCCAAAGGGGTCGCGAACCACAGGTTGAGAATCACTGCTCTAGAAGCTATATAAACAAGGATGGGTTCTGCCCTAGAGTATCCAGAGGGACCTGGCACCACTGACCCACTTTAGACATTCAGTTTCAGGAACTGTAAGGTAAAATATTTGTATTGTTAGTTCACTGTGTTTATAGTAATTCGTGTCAGTAGCAATAGGAAACTAATACACTGAGTAAAGGTTTGTTTTGTTTTCAGTTATACAATAATTCAAGATAATTCAAGATCTTAAATCTAGATTTTAACATCTGAATTTTTAATTTTACATTTTCTCTCAGACCTCCCTAAAGCAAGTTGTTTGTTTTTTGTTTCTTTCCTCACAAAGAATTCTGTAATTTGTGTTTGTGGTTTTATTCCTTCTACTACATTCAGATGTAAGGCCGAGGCAGGCAAGTATTCCTACCATCTCTTCTGTGGGGATGATTTTTTTTGTCTCCTAGGATTTCAGGGATGGTGTTGCCTCTTCAGGATGAGCCTGGTGGCCCAGGATGAGCCTTGTGCCTCTTCAGGATGAGCCTGGTGGACTACTAACCACAGACTGGGGGCTAAATCCACCAGCTGCTCCGTGGGAGAAAGATGAGGTTGTCTATTTCCATAAAGATGTATAGTCTCAGAACCCCTAAGGAACAATTATACTCTGTTCTATAGGGTTGCTCTTAGTCTACATCAAGTGATTGCAATGGGTTTGGCTTTTCGTTGGTTATCTTACCTGAATGTCCTGAGACATAGGCTTTGCCTCCTTTCTTCACAGGATGTAGCTTTTTCAACTTCAGGTTCTCCTTTACTATAGCTGAGTATATAACCCTAGGACAAGTACAGTTTCCATGTTCACATTGGTTTTGTGATTTTTGTGAAGTTGAAGAATTCCTTTACCACGTCATTTATTAAGGCATCATCAACATCATCATCAACTATTTTTGAATTATATTTACCCATATATTTTTCTTTTTTGACCCATATTTTTTATATATGCAGTACTAGTAGGTTACTGAGTTGATGTCACATTATAAAATATTTACTCCCTCAATACATGAAAAAAAATCTATATTGTATGTAATAAAATAATATTGGAAAAATGTTGACTAGGATAAGTGATGACTAAAGCGCAGAACAGGCTTATATTAATATCTCAGTGCTTCATTTCAATATTACTGAATGAACTAGTTTAATATTTTCTTCCCATAATGGATAGATTTAATACTTTGTTCTGTGTTTCCAAAATTTAATGTAAAATGAGGAATGTCATCTATTATGGACGTTTGGGAAATATGTTAGCACATTTATTAAAATTAAATATTTGGTTTTCTCTTCTCTGGTAGGACCTGCGTTGGTAGGTTAGTACATGATTGTTTCAAGCCCCACTCACGACTCGTCACACACACGCGCACAGATGGTTATCTACTGCTGTCGTTTTCTGGAGATTTCAAATTTTCATGAAAATTAAAAAGTAAGACCTTAATTTCTATATTGATGATGATGTGTGTGTATAAGCATACGTGCAGCATAAATGATCAATCTTAGGAGGTAAAGAAATAATAAAAGAATAGCATAAGAATTACTTGACCTTTTCTTCAACATTGATGGTGCGGTGGTTACACATCAGGCTTCAATCCTCAAGGTCAGCAGTTTGAAAACATTGCCGTTCTGCAGAAGAGACGCAGGCCTTTCAACTCCCATAAAGCGTTACTGCACATGATAGTGCACAATTATATGAAATATCTGAAATATATAAATCCATCAAAGCAAAGAGCAGATTGATGATTGACAGGAGCTAATCAGAGAAGGAAATGGTGAGTAACTTTACTTAATAACATGAAGTTTTATTTTAGAGTAATAAAAATATTTTGGAGCTAGAAAGAAGTGGTATTTGTATAAAATGATGATGGTACTAAATACCAATGAATTGTTCAATAAAAGGAGAATATCACTTCAATTTTTCAAAGTATGCATCTTTTGAGTACTTGTTTTAACATATTGGATCTCATTACTTTTATGGGTTTTAATTTGATGTAACAATTTTATTTAAATTTTATTTGACACATTAAGAAGAACCCATTTTAATTTTAAAACTTTCACTTAGTTGTTTTGTGAATATTTTTCCTATGGATTTAGATTGATATATGTTAATAAAACATTACTTCAGAAAATACATTCTCAATGGGAAATTATTATTTAAATAATACACATGATTTGAAACACTTTCCTTTAATTCACCTCCCTTTTTGTTGCTGATTTAGTTTAAATGTTTAATCTTTAGATAATTATATCAGTAAACTATTATATATAATATTTGGGACTTAAAATGTTGCCCACCAGAGGGCTCTCATTTTTCTTCTACTTTACCTTGTCGGAGAGATGAACATTATATTTTAATAGATTTTAGCTTATATATGTCATCAAGCCAAAGAAATATATTTATGATTATATGTATGCCAAGCTGAATTGTATATTTAAAGTAAGTTTATTATTATTAAGGCAGAAGTAAAACCTATTTTATATGAATATTTTTATTTTGCTTTCTATAATTCTCTATAAAACTCCATGTGGATGAATTTTGAAATATGAGCTATTATTTGAACAACGGGAAAATGAAACAAATTCTGTCTTTTAAAATGTATAGAGTACAGCCTACTGAATAACTTAAATGTACCATAAAAATTTGGTGTTCATATCCAAGAGATGGACTATATTTGAAAAGGAAGGTAGAATGTTTATATTTGCCTATTGACAAATAAAAATTATATAATTGAAGTGCTATGGATATGTATGCCTACTCAAAATATTCTATCATTAATCTCAGAAGAAGGGAAGGCTGGATGATTCATTGTATATTTTTAAGAAATCCGTAAGAAAACCTCAAAAAATATAGATAGCATCTGGGGTCTTAAAGGCTTGAAGATAAAGGCGTCCATCTAGCTAAGAAACAACAAAGCCCACCTGGGAGAAGCACACTAGTTTACCCTGACATGAATGCTGAAGACAAAAAGGGTGCATAGGCAAATGTGGTGAGGAAAGCTGATGGTGTGCGGCTGTCGAAATATATAGAATCTGGGGTCCTATAGGCTGGAAGATGAACAAGGGGCCATCTAACTGAGAAACAACAAAGCCCACATGGAAGAATCACACCAGCCCATTAGATAACAAGGTGTCAAAGGGATCAGGTATCAGGCATCAAAGATTAAAAAAAAAAAACCCAAAACCCCAAACCATAGCATTGTGAATAAGGGGGAGTGCAGAGTGGGGGCCCAGGGCTCACTTGTGGAAAACTGGACATCCCTTGCAGAAGGGCTGTCAAGAGAAGAGCCAGTCAGGGTGCATTGTAGCAATGATGAAACATACAATTTTCCTCTAGTTCCTAAATGCTTCCTCCTCCCTACTATCATGATCCCAATTGAACCTTACAAATCTGGCTAGACCAGAGGATGTACACTGGTACAGACAGGAAACACAGGGAATTCAGGACAGATGACCCCTTCAGAACAAGTGGTGAGAGTGGCGATACCTGGAGTGTGGAAGGAAGGTGAGGGAGAAAGAGGGAGTAGATTACAAGGATCTACATATTAACTCCTCCATGGGGGATGGACAGCGGACAATTAGGTGAAGGGAGATGTCGGATGCCATAAGATTTGACAAAATAATAATTTATAAATTATGAAGGGTTCGTGGGGGAGGGGGAGTGGGGAAGGAGGGGGAAAATGAGGAGCTGATATCAAGGGCTCAAGTAGAAAGCAAATGTTTTGAGAATGATGATGGCAATAAATATACAAATGTGCTTGACACAATGGATGTGTATATGAATTGTGATAAGAGTTGTACAAGCCCCAATAAAATGATTTTTTTAAAAGAAATAAAGGCTCATCTTAGATTCCTTTTCCCTCCTGAGAACCACTGTGTTAAGTAGAGATTTCTACATGAATTATTCAGAGACAACCCAGGGACGTTTCTTAAAATGAATTCAGTTAAGTGTGATAAGAGCAACCCAAGTAGAGGGAACAGAATTATTAAAGCAACTGACCCAGGATATAAAAAAAAAACAACAAAAAAATCTCTAAAGACAAACACACAATGCCCCAAGAAAGTAAATTATGACCCACAGTGCCCTACAAAACCAAACCACAGACATTAGTGAACCTTCACAGGGTTTCTAAACCTCATCTCTCTCCTTCGGAGAAGCTGGTAGTTTTGATTCAGGTACCAGTCCAACGCTTACATGACAGTGCATACATGTTTCCTTAGGCCGTGTGGTTGTTGTTAGGTGTCTTCAGGTCAGTTCTTCCTTATAGCGACCCTGTGCACACAGAAGGAAACACTGGCTGATCCTTCCCTTGCTTCCCAGCTGTTACGTTTGGGCCCATTGTTGCAGCCACTGAGTCAACCCAGCTCATTGAGGATCCTCCTCTTTTTACGCTGCCCTTCCACTTTATCCGGCATTTGTCTTTTTCTAGGGACAGGCCCCTCCCGATAAGATGCTCAAAGTGTCGGAGACCAAGTTTGCCGTTCCAGCATTATGGCTGTACTTCTTCCGACTTTGTTCCGGCCGTCCACTATACTTTCAGTGTCCTTCGCCAGCATCATAATTCGAATCATGGAATTCTTTCTGGTCTTCCTTATTCAGTGTTCAACTTTTACATTCGCATGATGTGACTAAGATACCATGGTTTGGGTCAAGCACACTTTAGTCCTGAATCCTTTAAAGAAGCCTGGTGCTGGTGCCGCAGATTTGCCCACTGCAATGCTTCCTTTCATTCCTGACGCTACCTCTGTAGGCATTCACTGAGAACAGAAGCTAGATAAAACCTTCGACAACTTCTTTTTTTTAAAAAACATTTTATTAGGAGCTCATACAACTCTTATCACAATCCATACATATACATACATCAATTGTATAAAGCACATCTGTACATTCTTTGCCCTAATCATTTTGAAAGCATTTGCTCTCCACTTAAGCCTTTTGCATCAGGTCCTCTTCCCCACCCCCCTCCCCGCTTCTTTAGCATGATGTTGTTAGCGGTTCGGTTTTGGTTTTATCTGTAAGGCATTGGTTTTATCTATAAAGAGTTGGTTTTATCTATAAGGCGTTGCAGTTTTGGTTTTATCTATAAGGAGTTTTGGTGATATCAGTTTTGGTTTTATCTATAAGGAGTTTTGGTGATATCAGTTTTGGTTTTATCTATAAGGAGTTTTGGTGATATCTGTTTTGGTTTTATCTATAAGGAGTTGCAGTTTTGGTTTTATCTATAAGGAGTTTTGGTTATATCTGTTTTGGTTTTATCTATTGGGAGTTGCAGTTTTGGTTTTATCTATAAGGAGTTTTGGTGATATCTATTTTGGTTTTATCTATAAGGAGTTGCAGTTTTTGTTTTATCTATAAGGAGTTTTGGTGATATCTGTTTTGGTTGTATCTATTGGGAGTTGCACTTCATACTGAAAGCTGCAGGCCAAAGTCTTCCTCAGCAAGTTCATCAGGTGTTTTCGGCTTTCCGCAAGCAAGGCTGTCTCACCTGCGGACCGCTGGTTGTCCATAAGCCTCCCTGCAATCCTGATGTCACCTGCTTCTTAATGCAATAAAGCTTCTACGATTGTCCTCTCAGCGTACGGACTGATTAAGTATGGTGAAAGGATACAACCCTAATACACACATTTCTAGACTTTAAACCATATACTATTCCCTTGCTGTGTCTCCTGGTCCATGTACAGGTTTCACATGAACACAACGAAGTGTTCTGGAATTCCCATTCTTCTCAAGCTGTGCATCATTTGTTGTGGTCCGCGCAGTCTAATGCCCTCACTCCATCTCCTCTCCTGAAGTTTACTTTAATTTCTGTCAGCTCCCTGTCAACGTAATGATGCAACCACTGTCGGGGGATACCCAGTAAAGCTACATTTTCATGTGATGTGAATGATATTGCTTGATAAGCTTCGTATTGGGCTTCGTCTCCTTCGTCTGGACTGGGCCCGTGGGTTAGGTCACCGCAAATACAGTACAAGGAGTTTGGGGAAAGATTTTTCAAAGCCCTCAATGCTTGTAAAAGGGCCTGGGTTTTTGTTTCAAATAATTTTTCAAGTAGGAGAGTGACTTGAACAAATAACAAATGTGTTGTATTTGTCACAGAAACCCTACGTACAACAGAACGGACGATGACCTGGTCCTGAACCACGTTCATGATCTCTGTTCTGCTTGAGCCCCTCGATAGAAGCACTGTGCCAATTCGTCTCTTTGGTTCATTTCTTCCCTTGCTGGCTTTCTGCCTTATGAAACATGATGTTCTTTCCCCAGGGATTGACTTTTCCTGATAGCATGTACCAAGTATGTGAGAAAATGTCTCGCCATCCTGGCTGTACTTCTTCCAAGACAGACATATTTGTTCTTCTGGCAGTCCAGCAGAATATTTGCTATGTCCTTTGCCAGCACCATGATTAATAAGTATCAGTTCTGCAGTCTTCTTAATTCATGGTCCAACTTTCACATGATATAAGAAAATTAAAACTTTCATAGCAAAATTTAAGCACACCTTAATCTTCTAAGGGACATCTTTTCCCTTCAGCCTTCAGAGGTCTAGTGGAGCAGAGTGTCCAAATAGAATATTTCCTTTGATTTATTAGTCAAAAACTCAGCTTCCATGAGTACTGATTGTAGATCCAAGCAAGATGAATTCTCTGACAACTTGAATCTTCTCTCTTTCTTGTTCACGATGTTCTTTACTGGCACAGTTTTGGATTCCTTTACACTGAGTTACAATCCAGACTGGATGCTACAGTCCTTAATCTTCAGTAAATGTAAATGGTAATTCTGAGTTAAAAGGAATGATTTTCAAGAAGACTGTACAGTGAGCAGCCACAGGCTGTCAGTCAAGGAACACGAGTCGTTAGACAGTGAGAGGGAGTCTCTGGATCAAACTCTCCCTGGGGGAGAGATCTGAATTGTTTACAAAGGAAGGGGTTACTTTCCCTCTCAATCTTTGTGTACTCTCCTATTTTGTGGGATGGATACACTGGCCAGAGAGAATAAAAAGTATAAAACAGCAATAATAATGACATGTTAATGACCTCATAAGACTGTTAAGAAAAAGCAAAAGTAGCTGTGAATATAAATAAATTGCTCAAGAAATAGCAATTATTTTATCGCAATAAAAATGTGCATCTTTATGAAATTTCTATTCCACATAAAGCCAAACAAAATACCTGAATGAACCTATGATTATAGGAAATTTGGGGGCTCATGGACATGATAGGAATGTGTAGGACTACTCCTTAGATGAACTTGAATTCAGCACTATAATCCATTCAATTACAGGATGACTCCAAATGGCTGAGCCAAGAAACCAACTTAGGTGCTTTTTTCGACTCAGAGTGAATTACCAACAAAGGTAGGCTTTTCAAAACAGACTCAGATGAATCATAGGTCTTACCCAACAGCAAACATTACTAATGCTCCAGAAGATGCCGGCAAAGGGCAGGCACACACACAGTATTCCTTTCCTCAGGGCGTAAGCCCTCATAAGCAGTTTCCTAATTGCCTGTTTGCCCACACTGTGACAAACAAGTGACAGTAACCATTCCTGATGTGCACTGCAGCACAGAGACGATCAACCACATGTAGAACTCCTTCATGTTCATAGGTGATTAGTCATTCTAGGACAAAGAGGCCATAAGGCTGATTTCTATTATCCTTCCAGCTGTATCTCATAAATGCTTAAGTAGCAGATTTATTTATAATAAACAACATAAACAGACCAGGTACATCCTACTTAAACTCTTGGATAAAAACATAGATTCTACCATTAAAATGTTTGCGTGAAGGTTGTGTGGATGGAATTCTAAATTTACTACAGCGTTATCTTAACTCTTTCCAACCCACATACTCTTCATTTGAATGGAAAAGCAGGCTAGAGGAGCGTTTAAGGAAATGGGCTTCGAATTTACCTTGTTTGAATTGAAATCCTGGCTTTACCCTGTTGGTTATATGGTGCTTGGCATCTTGCTTAATCCATATTGCCTCAGTTTCTCTTTTGTATAATAGGTAACATTGTACAATTCCATAAAATTTCTGTGAATTCGCTTCATAAAAGGTAGTAACCTTGATATACAGTCAATTAATAAGCACATTCTAGCCATATATTCCTCATGTGACGTGATTCTGGACTCTCTGCCTATAGTGATGATCCCATTTTGGAGAAAGTTCTCTACTACAGAATTAAAAAAAAAACATTCAGACTCACTGACATCAAGTACATGCCAAACCATAGTGATCTTACAGGACAGGGGAGAACAGCCCCTGTGGATTTCTAAGGCTGTATCCATTTATGGGACTACAAAAATCCTGTCTTTCTCTAGAGAAGCATCAGGTGGTTTCAGAGTTTAGGCCTGGTGGATCCAGCCCAACTCATAACTATCATACCACCAGGGATCCTTCTATAGGATTAAGGGTGGTTTGGGGACTAAATCCTGGCTTAGTAGAGAGTCTTGACCAAGTCACACCTTTTGCCTCCTTAAGGGCATCTTTAAGACTACTTTAATAGAGGGTGGGACTTAAGACACCATCCTTAAATTTCCTTGAGAGTATGGTCCAATAAAAGACCACATCTCCATCCAAGCCATTCCTCTATAAAACAGCCCCTTGACACAGAGACAGAACTCAAGCAGGACATTTGGAAGAGCAGCTCCAAGGGCTGTGTCTGCAGTAGCCAAGGCCACTGGGACCAGGTGCCCCAGAAACAGTTGCACCAAGACTCAGAGGAGCAGCACCGAGACCAGGGGGTGCTTTCTCCTCAACTGGCTCAAAAATATGGAACCATGAGACACAGATACAGGCAGGCTGGCTTCTTAGCCCAGAGAAGCAAAAGCCAAGGAACCACATAGCTCAGAAACTGAGGACGAGAGAGACTTGGGTACTGGCTGAGGAGTGGGGTTACTGTAGATCAATGACTATATTCCCTTACTGTTTGCTGACCTCAAATTGAGATAACCTATCAACTTCCCTAATAACTAACCAAACTCTCTGTCATCAAGTTAATGCCAACTCATGGTGACCCTATAGATCAGACTAACCTACCCTCTAGGTTTCGAAGGTAAGTGGCAGAGCTTGCAGTTAGTATCCCATTGCATAGCCACTACACACCAGGGCCCGCTCCAACTGCAAACATCTTCCTTAAAATCAATAGAATGTCTATTGTCTATGTAGCCAATTCAAAATCCCTCAGCATGATTTTTCAACCTTGCCTCAATCTATCTTTCCTGCTACAATGTTCTGTGTTATGATCAATACCTAAACCTCCCTCCTATGAATCAGTCACAGTCTTCCTATCACACAATGACTTGAATGTGTCTTTGAAATACAATTCTGCATGTCCTATAGAAATCTTAGTTGTTCACATGGTTTATAAAATTAGAAATATTACTAGGAAAAAGGGAGCATTTATCTCTATATATCTCTGCAGATTTATAGTTCAGACCTTAAGAATTCATTTTTAAATTGTATTATCACTTATTTAACAAATATTTATTAATTACTTACTCTATGCTAGGCCTGCTATTTCAAGATAAAAGTTTAAACTGTTTCCATTGAACTTTTTCTCAGAGGTGAGAGTTCATAGGATATAAACAATTTTCTTTTAGTTTCTCTAGTTCAGATTCACATAGTATTATACCTTTTAGATTCATTAAAATTAGGCATAACTGAAAAAGACTTTATCAAAATTGAGTGCTCTAAATAAAGTTGTCTTCTCCTATAAAGTAAATCCAGATATGGGTAAGTTAGGATTGGTGCCGGAACTCTGAATTTGTCCTAGAGCTGTCCAGCTTAACCTCAGCCCGTGCTATCTCTCATGTCCTCCCATCCTCACGGGACTCCAGTCATTACATTTGCGTTCCTAGACAAATATGAGGCTTGCATATTTAAAACCACATATATCACTTCCACTTATTTCTAATTGGCCAACACTAATCATTTGGCTTGGAGGAGAGCTGGGAAATAAAATCTCTAAGCCTGGCATGCTGCCCTTTTAAGTAAAATCAGAAATTATTTACTAAAATAAGAAGAAAGAAAGAATGGATATTTGAATCTTATAGGAAGTACAAGTAAAATTCATGTAGCACAAACAGATCTATTGATATGAAATTAAACAGGATTGCAGATGAGTTATTAGGCATAACTGGAAAACTTGAATAGTTTACATTCAAAATCATACAATTAGAAAAAACATTGTCACATGAAAGCATTGTCAAAGTTTCCTTGACTCAAATACTGATCTCTCTCTCCCTTCTCTCGCTGCCACCTGCAGACTACCCACCCACCCGCCTTCTCATCCACTTAAGTTGTCCTGTGGTGCCATCGAGTCAGTTTCAACCCCCAGTGGTCTTTTGCACAACAGAGTGAACCCTGCCCAGAGCTGCGCCACTCTCAGAGTTGTTGAGAGCCTTCCCCCTCATTCACTAACCAGAATGCAAACTCACAACACAGGAAGTGCAAGTAAGAAGAGCAAACTCTTTGTTTCTGATGGGCCCCTATTCACATGGAAATCTGATTTGTAGAAGGGGAAATTACCTCCTTTGCATTGAACTAGGATATTTTCCCCCAGGATAATCTATTCTAATTGTCATGGTACTTGAATTTCTTCCAAAAACTGAATTTAAAAATTGGCAGTTTGATTGATAGGTTACAATTTTGAATGAGCTCAGAATATGATTCCTTTGAGATTACACAATCCATATGTGTAAGAGCACTTGCTACTGTACTTTGTGATTGAAGATCTTTTACCATCATCTTTAGGGGTAATGTTATTTGTCCACTAAAGAATTAAACTGTTCATTAAACAGTTAAAATCAAACTTCAAAAAAAAAAACACAATGTAAACTAATAGCATAGATCCCATGCTAGCTTTAAGCTATCTTCTAATTAATAATAATAGAGATACTTTAATCAAGTTCCCAAACCAAACGTTTATGTGATAAACTATGTTGGCTTCTAATAAGAAGCTCGAAGGAGAACACAAACTCAAATTAGTTATATTCCTAACAGAATATCCAAATCTGAATGATGAAGTTTATGAAAAATAAACTTGAGCTGTAATCTATAAAGTACTTTACTGTATCTTCAATTATGTCAGGGGAAAAAATGAAGAATTGGTCCAATAACCAACTGGTAAATTAGTTCAGAGACATAAAACAGAAAACACAATGCAGATTCTGAATTGGATCTGGAACTGAAAAACAGAGAACCAAAATGGTGGAGGGGAAACCCCATAAATATAAAGAATGTCTTTGGAACAACTAATCAAATTCCAATATGAGTGATGGTTTGTATACAAATATTGCGTACTTATAGAATGTTCTGATTTTGATAACTGTAATATGTTACCTAAGATAATGTTTTAAATCCATTGTTGTGAGACGCCAAGGAGTCAGTTCTGACCCAAATCAACTTTGTGCACGACAGAAGGAAACACCGTGCAGTCCCGTGCTGTATCACGATGGTTCCTACGCAGTCATGGGGTCAATCCATCTTTGAGGCGTCCCTCTATTTTACCAATCATGATGTCCTTCTCTAGAGACTTGTCTCTCCTGACCACGTGTCCAAAATATGTACGGCAAAGTGGTACCATCTTTTCTTCTAAGGAACACTATAAAGGAGTACACCCCGCCCCCCACTAAATACGGAAAAGCTCCTCTGGCCAGAGCTTTCATGGTACACATTTTTCCCACTTGGTGAGCATCCAGCAATTTCCTCTGAATTACTACACCAAGCAGCATCGCCTGGAAAGTTTCTCTCTGGTCACAGTGAATTTTTTCATTGAAGCAATTTTGCTCAAACCTTTTTTTGGTGTGTGACGGGCTATTTAAGAGAACAGTGTGAAGCTGTGAAATTTTGTTTCCTGCTCAGGAAAAGTGACACAGAACCTGTTGTGATGTTGAACACAGCTTACAAAGATAGCGCTCTGGGAACAATTCAAGTGTACAAGTGGTTTACTTGTTACTAAAATAGTGCGATATCGATGGATGACAAACCTCATTCTGGACATCCATCAACTTCGCAAACGGATGAAAATGTTGTCAAAATTCCTGCACTTGTGCTGGAAGACCGATGACAGACCACTGAAGAGATGGAGAAGTTATTTGGACTATCTTGGAGCTCATTTCTGCAAATCTTAATGGAAGATCTGGGAATGAGAAGAGTCATGCAAAATTTGTGCCTCAGGTTCTGACAGACCAGCAAAAGCAGTGTCGACTGGAAACACGTCATGCTTGGAAAGAACAGCTCCAAAGTTAACTAGAGTCTTTCTCCAAGGTCATTCATTACTGGTGATGTGACATGGTGCTATTCTTATGACCCTGAAAGCAAACATCAATCAAGCCAGTGGAAAAAGCCATCATCACCTCTCCTAGAAAAAAGCTCATTAGGTTAATTCAAACATCAAGACGATGCTCATTTGTTTTTTGATGTGAGAGAGATAGTGCATTTGAAATTCATTCCACCAGGTCAAACTGGTAATCAAACTTTCGGCTCTGAAAAGATTGTAATAGTGTGCAACAAAAAAGACCTGATTTGTGGCAGAGGGGGCACTGGTTTTACCACCACCCGCTAATGCAGTCATCTCAGTGGGCCAGTTTTTGGCAAAAATAGCATGCCTCTCTTGCCCCTTCTTACTCACCTGACCCAGTTCCTGGCAACTTCTTTTTGTTTCCATGAATGAAGAGTGACATAATAGGACAGCAATTTGATAACTTAGAAGAGTTGGAAAAACAATTGAGGGAGGTACTGTCATGCATCAGACAGAATAGTTTGAAAAATGTTTGCCAGATGGAATCACAGATTTGACAAATATATTAAGTGTAATGGAGAGGACTTTGATGGTGATAAGGTTGTTTTGTAAAAAAGATTTAAATAAATAGCTTTGAAAATTTTTTTCTGTTTTTTTAATAACCCCTCTTTTGTGCATACTTTTTCTGAGACAGATTTGTTTCTGTCCTTTGGAAGTCCATGGCACTTTCATTCTTCTTCTCCAGCACCACAATTCAAACACATTAATTCTTCTTCAGTCTTCCTTATTCAATGTCCAACTTTCCCATGAATATGAGGCAATGGAAAAGCCTCATCTTTCTCCCAGACACGGGATCAGGCAAAAATGTATGCTATCATACATAGTCAGAGATGATCCAGTGGCAAATAATAACAAAAACTCTTCTGGTAACTTTTTTCATAAGCATGAATTAGAGTAAATTTCAAATTCAAGACTTCACTGCTCCAGAAACTTATCTTTACCAACTTAGTGCGATCTCTTGTTCATTGTTTTCTGTGGGATTTCCCAGCTGTGATACGCACGAGTGGGAATAGAATGATAATAAGGGAAACAAAGTGCTACAGGGAATGCAGGGGTGAGGGGTGAGCAATAGGAGGGAAAGGGGGTTTCAGGAGTCAGTAATGAAGGTGGGACGCGAGGGAGCACGAGAACCAATTGCGATTGCACATCTCCTCTTAAAGGTGATTCAGCAATGGGGGGTGGGGGGTGGGGAGAGCGAATCCCCTAAGATGGATGTGGTGGTGATTGTACAATTCCCCTTCATATGATTTAACAATTGAACCATTCAATTACGACATGTAAAGTCCATGCCAATAAAACGGTTGGGGTAAAAAAGAAAGGAGAGCGAATGACTTCAAAATGGCAATCTTGGTCTTGATTTCTTTTACATTTAACAAATTTACCATGAGTTCAAAAATTCTGTACTATAGTCACACAAAATCAGACGCTAATCACCTCCATATTCCCAGTGAAGATATTAGAAAAGTGAGAGGTAAGAAATCTGCACAAAGTCATAGAGATAGTAAATGGAAATACTCACACTTGAACCCATATGTGTTTCACTCAAAAATGGGTGCTTTTGACCCCTGCTTTGTACTCGTTTTCAAATACAATCTGTGAGTTTGGTACAGAAGTCTCTTAATTACTAGAAGTTAGTGGGTTGGGTTTTTTGTTGTTGTTTTTCTTCCAAGAGCAACACAGATAGAATGTTTGTTTTTCTCTTTAGCAGAGGATCTGCTCAAGCTTGTCTAAAACACTGTGGTCTTTGGCTCACACCATCTTAATAAAACCCAGGTGGATTGAGCCAGATGATATGACGCATAGTCAGGTTCATGTTTGATTTCAAATTAAGTATCTAGATGATTTATGGTAAAGAGTTTACTTCCTTCTTTCCCATGTGGTTTCTAATTCTAATGCTAATCTTCAACTCACTCTTCCAACACTTCTAGCACTTAAGAATTTTCCCACTTAAATCGTTCGCTGTTATTTTTATAATCACAAGAGATTTTTACTTAACCCAGCACCTGTTATAAATTCCTTTTTTTTTTTCCTTTAAGAAAAATAATGAACTTAGAGTAATGTGACTTCACTATATTTTATCAAATTCCTGGAAGAAAAGCATGGTTTTCTGGGATCCTTTAAAAGTATTGGATTACACTAGCATTCCACTTTATAATGATGGGAATCATTTGTGTCATTTGCATTTTAAGTAACTTAAATTGAAAATTTTTTATATATTCACTTATGTCGAGTGCTTAACTATATTGAATTTACCCTGTATATTGGACAGACGCTTTTAGTCATAATATGGCTGATGCACCAGATTACATCAAATCTAAAGATCATGGCGTTTTCATCACCATGCTGAACCGAAACACAAACCTCTATTAACGTTTAAAAACACTTCAAGACTAACTTATTTTACGCCCTAGTCTTTCTGCAGTTCTTGATTATGTGACACGAGCGTCACTATTTCCACAATTGTGTAAGACACGTCTTTGAGCTGACTAAAATAAGGAAGCAGAGAAGAGTTTCCGGCCAAAGGCTGTTTTTCATTGACTTTGTTTTATTGCAGTTTTATGTACTTGAAAATCCAACAAAGGGAAAATCCTCTTTCATGAGATTTCCAGATATTTTTCCAGATAAAAATTTCAGTAAAATATGTAAACAATGGCACTGTTACAACTCTGAGTGGTTGAGTGTCATTTTGATTCATGATCAAACAATTTTAGATAAAGCACGGGCCAACAGGTAAAAATCATTTCCAGCACAGACTGTGCTTGAGAGCACGGGGTCTTGCTACAACGTCTGCCAGTATGCTGTATTACGGAAAGGGCTGCCCATCTGCATTAAACTGAGTTTCTTCTCCCAGTGGGTGGGGCAGTGATGTCTCAAAATACTTTATGAATATGAGCTGCTCAGCAATTAATAGTGCCTGAGTTTTATTGCTGGTATTTTTGACTATGCCACATCATTTTCAGCTGTAATTTTTGGAGCTAGCCGGGAGCTTACAGTTAAACTAATCCATAATCATGTCTTTGCAGATGAAAAACTGTTATTCAGATTGATTAACTGACTTGCATACTAAGATTCAGAAAGAGACTATGTATTTCCTCATTCAGTAACATTTGTTTATGCATTTGCTTTTCAGTTTTGCTTTGTTTTCTTACTTTTGAAATTTTGACTCATTTATCCCCCTGTGGAAATGTAATGGTTCTGCAAACATCATTTCATCTTTAACTACTTTCAACAGGAATAGTGCAGAATCATGCTCGATGGATAATCAGCACAGAAACAGCTAAATATCCATCCATTGTGCATCTACCATGTGCCTGGTATGGATAATAAATTTGCTCTGCCTCACCACGAATCCAACTTTCCCAAAGATAGTTAGGACAGGGAAGACATTCTTGGCAACCAACCAGCTTCTATGTACTACACCAGTAGAGCAAGTCTCCATCTTGATCTAGTTCTGGGGTCCACTCGGCATAGATGTTAATCAGTTGCTATAAAAGAGTTTAAGTTTGTGGGAAGTTATAGAATTTATTAATTAGTCTCCCATGAAAAGGACAAGAGAAGATGCTGGCCTTTATTTCCTTAGACGTGTGTTCATGTGAATAAGCTTCAATCTTTCCTTTTGTGGTCACAAACATCTTCCTCACTCCTCCACACATGCCCCCTCTAGATGGAACCAAACATTTAATTACTCTATTACGTATTTTATAAATTATCTCATTTATTTTTTTCCTGCGGAGTCTCTGGGTGATACAGAGTTAGCTACTCAATGACTAGCTGGCAGGTTGTGGTTTGGAACCATCCAGAGGAAGCGAGAAGACCGGCTGGCACCTGCCTTTCAAATGGTCACTGTGCTGAAAACAGTTTTGCTCTGCAGATGTGCAGTCTCCATGAGTGCAATTTGACTGCGCGCATTGTTACCATCGTACTGTGAGATCATGGCAGCCACTTCTTCCAGTAGAACAAAGGTGGACCTTGAAGAATTTAAGTAACTTCTCTCAGTCTTCTAGCATGTAAGTGGTAAAACCGTCAGTTCAAAAGGAGTGATGAATTTCACCCTCAAATGTGATGTTTAGAATTCTAGGAATATGAATTCAACAATCACATTGGATTAAAATTCCTATGATAAGCATAATTTCCACTTTAGATTTTGACTTTGAAGTGAAGGCACATAGTAGTTTTCATTTAAGAACTGGAGAACAAAAGTACGTAAAAAATAAACTATAATGTTCCATGAAAAGATTAGATTAGTTGCTACCTTCTAATCTAATTAAAGAGTACATTAGCACCACAAAAGAGCTAGGTCAAGCATTAATTCAACCAGCATGTATTTCATGGTGCAAATGATACAGAAGTTTTTCTAGAGGAGCAAAATTAGTGAAAGAGAACATATATACCAAAAAAACACACCCTAAAACAACGTAAACAGAGAAAATATTACTACAAAATTATAGATTTTTTTTCTAAGCGAAGAAATGAAAATGTGAAGTTAATGGCTCTGGATGCATCCTCCACATGGTTCTATGCAGTTCTGAAGGTGGAACCTCTGTCTCTCCAATTCTTCTCCGAAACCTTCGGCAATCTTTGAATTACACCACATCAAAACAGCAAGGTGAGTATGCTTGAGGGGCTCGAATCATGTGCTTACTAGACAGTCTTTGCATTTTATCAGAAAAGAAATCTGAAGGGGCAACATCAAGTGCACAGGTGACACCTGGTTTTGAGCCCTTTCAAGAGGTTTTTTTGCAGCAGATTCGCCTAATGCAATACATCCATTTCTTGACTGCTGCCTTGAAGGATATTGACTTTGGATCCAAGTAAAATGAAATCCTTGACACATTAATCTTTTCTCTGTTTATCATGATGTTTATTAATTATACATTAGTGTGTAGTTTTGTTTATATGAAACTGTAAACTTTACTGTTGTTATTATTGTTAGGTACTCTTGAGTCATATCCAACTCATCAGAACTTTATAAACAATACAATTGGCATTCCATGATGCTCACCTTCCCAACATGATCACTGAAGACAAAGGGGATGCATAAGCAAAAGGGGTGAAGAAAGTTGATGGTGCCTGGCTATCAAAAGATATAGCGTCTGGGTTCTTAAAAGCTTGAAGGTAAACAAGCGGCCATCTAGCTCTGAAGTAACAAAGCCCACATGGAAGAAGCACACCAGCCTGTGTGATCATGAGGTGCCTAAGGGATCAGTTATCAGACATCAAAGAAATAAAAATCATATCATTGTGTGTTCACCTCCATGATAAGATCACTGAAGACAAATGGGTGCATAGGCAAATGTGGTGAAGAAAGCTGATGGTGCCCGGCTATCAAAAGATATAGCGTCTGGGGTCTTAAAGGCTTGAAGGTAAACCAGCAGCCATGTAGCTCAGAAGCAACAAAGCCCACATGGAAGAAGCCCACCAGCCTGAGCGATCATGAGGTGTCAAAGGAACCAGGTATCAGGCATCAT
Source organism: Tenrec ecaudatus (assembly GCF_050624435.1). Lineage (NCBI taxonomy): Eukaryota > Metazoa > Chordata > Mammalia > Afrosoricida > Tenrecidae > Tenrec > Tenrec ecaudatus. Next base: position 114,379,354 of record NC_134532.1, read on the forward strand.
CAGAACAAAAAATTTTGCCATAGTGAATGAGGGCGGGAGTGCAGAGTAGAGACCCAAAGCCCATTTGTAGCCACTGGAGATCCCCTGACAGAGGGGTCTTGGGGAGGAAATAAACTAGTCAGGGTGCGATGCAGACACAATGAAAAATGCAACTTTCCTCTAGTTCCTAAATGCTTCCTCCTCCCTCACTATCATGATCTCAATTCTCCCTTGCAAGTCTAACTAGACCAGAGGATGTATACTGGTACAAATAGGAACTGGAAACACAGGGAATCCAGGGTGGATGTTCCCTTTCAAGACCAGTGGTGTGAGTGGCGATACTGGGAGAGTAGAGGGTGAGGGGGCTGGAAAGGGGGAACCAATTACAAGGATCTACATGCTACCTCCTCCCTGGGGGATGGACACCAGAAAAGTGGGTGAAGGGAGACATCGGACAGGGCAAGATATGACAGGTAATAATTTATAAATTACCGAGGGCTCATGAGGTAGTGGGGAGCGAGGAGGAAGGGGAAAAAATGAGGACCTGATGTCAGAGGCTTAAGTGGAGAGCAAATGTTTTGAGAATGATGAGGGCAATGAATGTACAAATGTGCTTTACATAAATGATCTATGGATTGTGATTAGAGTTCTATGATTCCCTAATAAAATGATTAAAAAAAGAAGAATAACAAAACACTGCTCAGTCTTGTGCCATCCTCACAATTGTTCATATGTTTGGTAGTCTTTGATATTCTTCACTAAATACCTCAGTTTCTCCTCACTTTCAATAGGCAAAGTTGTGTCATCTTCATGTTGTAGGTTGTAAATAAGTCTTCAGCAACCCAGATGCAGCATTATTTCACAATTAGTCTATTTTATTCAATTATTTACTCAGTATACAAATTGAATTTTTGTTGTGAAAAATGCAACCTTGACTCACACCTTTCCTGATTTAAATCACATGTTATTCTCCTTGTTCGGTTATAAATTCTTAAATAACATCATTAATATCACATTCCAATAAGCTTTACTTGAAGATAACTCAATAATAACCGAAGCAGTACACTAACAGGAAACTGCTAGAAATCCAAGTCAGAATCAGAAGAGAAAATGGAACAAACAACATGATATGATATTAGGTGATCTTGGCTGCATACAGAGTATTAGAAATATTGTATCTGTGTTTTATTGAATATGGAAAGGCTTCGTGAGACATAAATTATGGCTAATATTGTGACTTGAAATTTGAATTCCTTCTGTTCTTTCTCCTTAAGAAATACTGTTTGTTCTTTATTTTTTATTTTCTATATCTAAGCCATGATATATCTCATAATAATTTCTTTTTGTCCTTTTAAAATTTTTTGAGCTCTTTTACTTCACCAATTTTTCAATTTGCTTTGGCTGATTTATATCAACTACCACCTTTCTGTGAACCTTTTCTACTATTTTTGTGTTGTTGTAGTACTGGAGGCTCTGTACCCTGTACTTCAAATACTAACAGTCACTCATGTTGACTAGGCTTTTCTGGAGCTTTCAGACAAAAAAGCAACTTATTCTAAGAAGAATAAGAATAAATAAGTGGTCTACTTCTGAGAGATTGCTCACTGAAAACTATGAATAGCAGTTGAGCATTATCTTATCTATTGTCACAAGATGAGCTCTTCAGGGTTTAAGCACTCAAAATAGGAAAGAGCTGTGGTCTCAAAGTGGAGTGGACCTTAATAATTGGATAGAGCAAAAATCACGGGACCTTCATTAGACAATTGGGCATGACTCAAAAGAAGAAGAATTACAATGTAGCATAAGGAAAACCAAAGTCCTCACTACCAGCCAGTAAATAACACCATGACAAAATAGTTGTCAAAGATTTCATTTTATCAGGATTATCAATCATTGCTGCTGATGAAATTAGCAGCCAATAAATCAAATGATGTGTATTATTGGGAATATGTAATGCAACTCTTTTTAAGAGCAAAAGATGAAAGTGTAGCTCATTCATGCCATGGTGTTTTCGATAGTCTCATATGCATTTGGAAGCTGGACGATGAATAAGAAAGATGGATGAAGAACTGATGGATTTGCATTATGGTTGTCACAAAGAATATTGAATAAACTATGAACTGCCAGAAGAAGAATAAAAGTCTATTTTGAAAGAAGTATAGCCAGAGGGCTCCTTAGAAGTCAGAATGGGGAAACTTCATTTCATGTGCTTTGGAAAAGTTATCAGAAGGGACTAGTCCCTGGAAAAAGACATCTTGATTGGTTTTATAAGAGAATCTGTCAACAATAAATGAGGAAGATCCTCATAATAAATTATATTAGCACAGGAGCTGGAACAGTGAATTCAGACATATGAAGGGGTACCCCAAGAAAGCTGGAGTAGTTTTTCTTCCAATCTATGTATTTAAATTTTTTACAAAACAACCTTATCACCTTCAAAGTACTCTCCATTACACTTAACACATTTTTCAAATCTGCAATTCCATTCTTTTTTTTTTTTTTTGGAGGGGGGGCAGGGTGAATAGTTTTTGTTGTTTATTTATCCAGGAGAAGTTTGACATTTTCAACAAAGTTATCATTTCTATTTTATTTCTTAGATTTTTGCCCAATGCTTTATTATTATTATTAATAAATAATTTTATTGGGAGCTTTTATAGCTCTTAAAATAATCCATACATCAATTGTATAAAATACATCTGTACATATGTTGTCATCATCATTTTCAAAACATTTACTTTCTGCTTGAGTCCTTGGTATCAGCTCCACTTTTTCCCCTACCTCCCCCACCCTCTCACCCTTATGGATCCCTGATAAATTTTAAATTATTATTTTCATATCTTACAGCATCCATGAGATTCCATTCTTGGAAACATTTTTCACACTCATCTGTTTGTATGGCTGACAGGATCTCCCTCGGTTTTTGCTTCACCTCTTCTACATCGTTAAATCACTATCCTTTCAAGTCCCTCTTCATTCATGGAACCAAAAAGAAGTTTGACGGAGCAAGGTGAGGTGAGTCAGGTGTATGGGGCAAGAGAGACATGCTGCTTTTGCCAAAAACTGGTGGACTGAAATGGCTGTATGAGCAGGTTCATTGTCGTTGTGGAAAAACCAGTCCCCCGTCTGCCACAAATCAGGCCTTTTTGCTGCACATTTATGCAATCTCTCAGAACCTCTAAATAGAAAGTCTGATTACCAGTCTGACCTGGTGGAATAAGCTTGAAATGCACTCTCCCTGTAGCATCAAAAAATAAACGAGCATTGTCTAGGTCCTTGAACATACTTGGCTAGCTTTGGGGCTAGGTGACTTTCAAAGCAAGGCATGTTTCTGGTGGATGCTCTTGGTGCTGGTCAGTCAGAACCCAGGGCACACATTTCGAGGCAACCCTTCTCATCCCCAAATCTTCCAGTAAAATTTGCTGAACTGAGCTCCAAGGTAGTCCAGATAGCTTCCCATCTCTTCAATGGTCCGTGTGTTCTTCCAGCACAAGTGTGGGGATTTTGTTAACATTTTTGTCTGTTCGGGAAGTTGACAGATGTCCATAGTGAGGTTTGTCATCCATTGGCATGTCACCTTTATTGAAATGAGTGCACCACTCAGACACTGGAGTTTTTCCCACAGTGCTGTGCTTGTGAGCTGTGGCCAACATCACAGAAGCTCCTGCGGCATTTTTTCCCCGGGATGGAAACAAAATTTCACAGCCACATACTGTTCTCTTCAATAATAACATAATAACAAAACAAGGTTTGAGAGGAACCGTTCTTATGAAAAAATTCACTATGAAAAGAGAGAACTTTCCCAGGAAATGCCACTGGGTGAACTAACGCAGAATGAGTTGCTCACTGCTCATGTAGGAGGAAAAATGTTTACAATAAAACCTCCAGAGCTTTTCTGCCGGAGGGTAAGAACTGTGTAACAATCACTGTGATGCTGGAGCCTGGCTCAGTAGTGCTTTATTTTCTGGTTTACAGTGTGACTTTGAGTCAGAACCAACGGAAGGCGCCTAAAACAGCATGTGTGTATAGATAAGTGCTTATAGATAGGTGCGTAGCCATTTGGGAGGCTCAAAATGTTTATGGACACATTTCATTCCATTTTTCCATAAACTTTTCGAAACCCTTATTTCCTTCAATGGGGGAGAGAAAAGAAGACAGAAAAAGAACAGAGAGCCAGAGGAAATAGAAGCTGGATTTGGTTGTTATATATTTTACATTATATTTGCTTAAAAATAAACATCAATAGCAGAGTTATCTTATTATAAAAGCAACCAAATCATTTATTCCCAAATCATCTATTCTCAAATACCGAATTAATATTCAATTTATGTTGTAATGAGGAGCCCTGATAGCATAGTGGTTACTGTTGGGTTGTTAACTTCAAAGTCAGCAGTTTAAACCCACCACTTGGTGGGAGAAAGAAAGGTCTTTCTATTTGTATAAAGCATTACAGAAACACAAGGGTAGTTCTACCCAGTCCTATAGAGTTTAATCTGTAGGGTCACTGAGGGGTCTACCTATTTGCTAGAGTCCCGGGGTTTAAAACTTCATGGGAACACGCAGCCTAATCCTCCTATCAGGTATCAGCTGGTGGATTTGAATTGCTGACCTTGTACTTAGCAGTGGAATGCCTAATGCACTACACTATCAAGGCCCCCTAGCCAATTCAAAAGCAGCCTGTTGGCAGATAACCTGGTCACGGAGAAACTTTTCATGCTTCAGTGTTCTACCTACCAGCTCTGATCCATCATCTGAACAGCTCTAAGTGCCTTGTTTTAATGGGACACATTTGGAATCTAACTTTAATGGAACACATTGTTTTACCTGTATGTCATGCGCACTTCACCATTATGTGTGGCTAATCAATAAACCGTCCTCATCAGCCACCTGCATGCCTAACTCTCTCATCAATGCCTTCATTTCCTTAGGCTTATTAGAGCCACTTCACATTCCCCAAGGTGCAAAGTAAAAGGAAAAGTCTATTATTAAAAGATTAAACTTTAAATTTAGGGTTGAATCTTTTAATAATCGTATTTTCTGCATCTGCAGGGTTTTTCTTGCAAACGCAACCTCCACGTGCAGCACATACCCTTGTGTCCTGCTACTGCAGCATGGCTTTTAGCAGTGTAAATGGAAGAGGGGAACGTGCGGGGAGCTTGGTGGCGTCAGAAAGATCTTATATAGCACAGCTTGGTCTGAGTGAAGCACCGCACCGGATGTATTGTCAAGAAAGTGATCAGCTTACATTTACATAAATCAATGACTTAATGAATTATCCAGGAATAGTAATACCAAAATAAAGATCTACCATCTTTTATAGAAAAGAATTCTTGATTTGCATATTGTAATAAATAATACAGCCTCACATTTATTATCACTTAAAATACACCAAGGCTAAGTGAATTATAAAGTATAGTATAGCAAGTAAATTATATATATATATATATTTTTTTTAGCAAGTTGAGATAAGCACATATGCACTTCCCATTCCTACCCTGTCCACATTACTGTGGAGCCATGGCGGTTGGTGGTTCTGTCTGGGCTCTGATCCGCAAGGTCGGCAGTTTGCAATCCCAATCGCTCTTCTGGGGAAAGCGGCTGCTCTCCACTCACATAAACACAGTACAAACCTCACAGGGCCAGTTTGACAAAGTCCCGTTTGGTTACTCGGAGTTGATATCGATAGCAATGATTTGAGTTAAATTGTTACACTATCTTGAATGAAATGCTTGAGTGTACACTATATCTCATTGGTCCGTTACAGAGACACTTGAATTAGCACCATTTTGTCTCCTCATATTTTCAGTTGATCAACTCACCTGTGAATCCATTGATAATAATATATTGTGGAGTCACTCTCACCTTGTGATTTATGTGAGGGATAGGTCAAAGGTATTTTTAATATGAAAATATTATGTTGTAAGAAGCCCTGGTCACTAGGACACTAATACTTTATTTCATACTTTATGTAAAATTTTAGTGTTTCCAACTATACCAGAGAAAATGTGGAGCAGAGCCAGTAATACAGAATATAAATTTTTAAAATATAAGTATGTCACTTTCAAAAAAATATATGCAGATTTTCCATATGTTTAAAAATATTTTTCACGTAAATTAAGATGAAGATAAAGGCACCAATTTGCTTTGGGAAACAAAAGAATCAGTTCAGTATTTCTACTTACACAAATCTTTCTGCTATATTCTAATATTAAATGAAGTATAGATGCAATTCAAACTTATTTTGGATTTGTAATAATTTACTTTGGCATCTTCATTTTATTATTGGTTGCTACTTCCATATGCAGAGCAATAAATTTGCATTTTCAACCTTTTTATTTTTTAATTTTTGCTTTGGGTAGCTGTGATATAGTAGTGATAGTCACAGTACATTTAAAATGGAAAATTTTATGTTATCTTTCCACAATGAGTATTATTCAAGTGATTCATAAATAATTACATATTTGGGCATATTCCATAATTTATCTTTTATGTAAACAGTGAATGCTGACTGACCTTTTAGCACTAGTCCAATTGTATTCTATTTTAAAATACTACCATAGCTTGAAAAATCATCTAATACCATCTGTAAATGTGAAGAAAAAAAAGCAACTTAAAACATTTTAATGCTCACTGCTGAATGGTCTAAATGAGTTAAATAATGGGAAACACATTTACAATGTACTTTAATGGTAAATCTGTCCAATTTGTGATTTAAGAGGTCGAACTATTGGCTATTTTTGCATTCTTCGTAATTTAAGGAGAAGCAGACTGGGAAACATGCAGTCCCAGGTCTTATAAAACTGCCGTGGTTATTTTCACTAATAGACATTTATAGCCAATGTTCTGCTGGTAGAAAAACACCCTTGTGAGGTTGTAAACTTGTCGGACAGCTCACCAACCCTTGAGGTGGCCATAGCCACATGTGTGCAGATGAAACCAAGCAAAAGACACAGCAACCCTCTCTGGCCAGTGGGCTAACGCAGCACAGACACCCAGTAAGTCCACGGCTGTTGCGTGCAGCCTGCGCCATGCCGCATCGTGTTTTGAACGTGGGGCGCCTAAATCAGCAGTGAAATTCATCAGTTAAATTTCTATCCCCTGAAAAACGCAAAATAAGATGTATTGTCATCAACTCATCAACTCAGTTCCAACCCTAGTGCTCCTCAAAGTTTTCTTGGCTGTCGTGTTTTCCAGAAACGCATCCTGGGGCCTCCATTCGGTAGCACTGCTGGGCTGGTTGGAGCCACTGGCCCTTAGGTTAGCAGTCCAGGGCTAACTGCTACATTGCTCAGGCAAAGTCCAGGTGTTTCTGTTCCCTGAACTCCCCCTTTATTCTACAGTGTTCCCATTTGGTTAACAGAACTCCTGCCTCTTCCATGTATATTCACCCTGCTCTCGTTTCATCAGAACCAAACAATTATGTTTACTACACGACGTCATTTGGTCAACATGTGATCACATCCAATGAAACAGGTTTCTGTTGTGGTCACATTTTGAGAGAAAATTGTGTGTCAGACATTATCAGTAATAATTAATAGAGTCGTAGGTGCAGGCACATTCGTGTTTCCCCAGAGGCATTCCCTTGCAGAGTGAGAAAGAGACAGGAAACAGACCATTCGCTTTTCAAAAATTGACTAAAATCAGCCTTTTTCATCAATACTCTAAACCAAACTCTTGACAATTGAGTCAATTCCAAATCATAGCAACCAAAGAGGGCAGAGTAGAATTGATCCTGAGGGGTTCTGTGCGGGGAGAAGAAGGTCCCCAACAAATCATCATGGGTCCGGTAGGCGCAATTACAGAGCAATAATAAGTAAAGATTATAGTAAAGTCTTAGAGAGCATGAGAGATAGATGAGAGATTGAATTAATGGAGTCAAACACAATTCATGGTAGCCTGCTCAACTCAGCCCCTCTTTGTGGTCCTCGTAGGGAGAGCCCGGCCGCGAGAGCAAGAGAGAGCCCCAACATTATTGCTTACCAAGGGTTGTATCTCCTTAGGTGGGGGGGGGGAGCATGATTACAGGTAACCACACATCACAGGAAGGGGCAGTACAATAGGCACACACATCATAGGAAGAGGATGTATAATAGGCATAAGCATAACAGGAAGGGGATGAGCTAGGGGTGTGCCCATAGGAATGGGAAGGTTTAGGGGTATACATGTGACAAGATGGGTGGATCCTAGATTCATGATGGCAGCCTAACCTTGGTCATCCTAGGGCGGGTTTGACCTCTCTGGGGTCTCCTACAAGGAAACAGACAGCTACTATCCTTATCAGAAGGAGTGGACCCTACTTGTGGAATGCACTGTGGTGACTGCTTGCTCTTGATGGCTGGTAGCTCTGAGGGAGAATGACCCCTGATCTACTTCTGATGACCTCCAAGTGTATAGTTATTTGCAAGCAGCTAAGTTTGGCATATATTTGGGGGAGACAACTTGGAAGAAATCCTTCTGTTTCCCACAGTTCTGAGACTGTAACTCTTTACCTAAGTAGCCAGTCCCATTTTCATTGTGCTTACTAGTGGTGTGAACTTCTGACAAGTCGTCAGCAGCACAAGTGTAGCCCACGACACCACCAGGACTCCTCTTCCCATTTTTAGTCTTTCTGAGACAAGGGGAACATGATTTGTTAGGATTGCAGTGATCTATGAAAATTAACGTATGCAAATGTTGTAATTGCGTCCATGTCTTTCTTAAAGAAATACCTGTGCAATCTATTGTATCCTATCCATGAATAGTTACAGCATTATTTTCTAATATGTTTTACATAATGTATTTCAGTGAAAAAAAATTAGTGCCCAACTAAATATCAGATATAGGAAAAGCTTTGACACTGCTTCAAAAAGAAAATCCATTAAACAGTACCCTCTCAAATTTATCACATTTCTTATTAAAAAAACATTGTCTATATGCATTTTCAATAAATGCTTATAAAGAGCAATGTTTGGTAATAAATGTTTTTATAAACCAATATTTATAAACACTAGAGGATGGAGGTAAAAGATATTGTGGACATTCACAGAATGTATATGTATATATACATATAAATCTATATATATTATTTAACGAAAGATGGTATATGTTAAAATACTTGTATAGTGGTAGTTAAAATTTTATGAACACTTACCATTAGCTAAGGCTTATGCATTTACATTTTATCTTCATCACTATCCCAAGAGAAAAGTACTATTATTATCTGCAATTTGTAGACAGGGAACCTGAAGCATGAAGGTGAACTAATATTTCTAAGATCACAAACGTCATCAGTGTTGGAGTTTAGACACCTCCACTTACTCCTAACTAATGTGCTATGTTTTCTTTCAAGATAGGTTATTGTGTTATTATTTGTAGTGGAGTCAATTCCAGCTCTGCAGGGTAGACCTGCTCCCTCCACAAGAATCCCAATGCTATAACCTTTGCAAAGCGATCACAAGACCTGGGTTTTAAGGTGCCTCTAAGTAGGTTGTGTCATGCTTATGAGTTGGCTTTGATCCCCAGGTCAGTAGTAGAATCCACCAGCTGCTCCTCCGAAAGACAGGGCTTTCTAGTATCATAAAGAGTTACAGTCTCAGAAACGAACAGAGGTCGTTCTACCCTGCTTGACTCTGGGATCTCTGTGAGGATGCATGTATTTGATGTCAGTGATGTCAGTGATGTCACCAAACTTCCTGCAAACAGCTGAGCACATCACCTTGTGCATAATTCAGACACCCCTTTTCCAGATATACTTTCATCAAAATCCCTGAAACCAACTACAATAAATAGAATTTTTAATAGGTATAACTATTTTGAGGTTGCCAGACATGCTGAATATAATTTGCTAATGAGTCTAACTGGTTTCCTTCCTGGGAACTTGGGGGATAGTAAAGAAAAATCTTGGGGTTAAACTGAACTTGCAGCTAGACAAATTTCTAAGACATATTTTATCCACTGTCTTGGAGTTCCCAGATCAATTTTGCTAATACACTACTATCATTAAAGAAAATGATTTTCAACAAGTTAGAGCTTTGGGCACACACGTTATCAAGTTTTCCCTCTTTTCTTTGCTCTTCAGGAAGTCTACGACGAAGCTAAATGCTTCTGTAGTTGTCTCAATGACCTGAACTCTATAAAAGCAATCGATCATTTGGCAATAATATATTGTTTAATGAAAACCAAATGAGAAAATACCTTAAAAGTTCACCAAAAAGTGTTTTGTATACCCTAAAATGCAATGCTGTGATGTAATATTAATGTTCTAAGATTGTCTTATCGGATGAAGACAATTTAATTTTGAATATCCATTTTCCAAGACAGCATTAATATTCCATTACTATGAATTAATATGCATAAAACTTTAAAAATTTATTTGAATTTGGGCAGTAAATATCTACAATAACTGAAGAGCAGCATCAATCCATGTCAAGATTCTTGTCTTATGAAATAGAAACCTATACCGTGCAATAAAGATGTCATGTGGGGAACTCAAGTAGGTCCTAGAGTCTATTTGAATACTAGGGAGCCAGGTTAAGTAGGCAGAGGTAGTTGGCAGAGAGATAATTGACTCAGAAGACGCCAGGGTCCGCCGTATTTGAAAACTCCAACAAGAGCTGTAGGTAGGTAGCCACCTACAAAGTGAACCCCAGCTTCAAGTTTCTTTCAAACATTCATTCGGGTTTCAAACGTATTAGAAATAAGAAAAGGCAATGCCAATGTGACCTGAGAGTCACAGGACTATCATGTAGCTCTAAAGACTTCATTGATAACATAGTAGGACCTTTCCCCCCCCTTCTGCCATCGGTGGAGTAGGGCTGGTAGCAATTTGCCTCTGATAACTCAAACCTTGGGGAAAATGGCATCAGATGGCCTTTAATAGTTTCTAACTTTTAGGGGAGGGAGGAAGATCAAGACTAACATCAGCATCCAAAAGTTAATTCCTATTAATCAAAGGCCAGACCTACTTGCACCTTCCACCTACTATCAGCTCTCCTTCCCATAGCACTCTTGACTTCTCTGTTGGGTTTGATAATTATTGAAATGGTCTCATGGAACTCAGAGGCAACAGTCACATTTTTTCAGATTATTAGGGAAGTAACAGGTTACAATATAGGTCCAGGAACACTCAGAATACAGTTCTTTCATCAGGAATGCTACTTCTTAGTCGTGTCTGCGGGTACTTGACCTGGTTCTTGACCTCTCAACTGCACAGCTTACCTCTGTATTATGGAAAAGTGTTAAACACCTGTTAACCATGCTGAGAAAATCCCCAGAGGCACCATACTCTGCTAGTAGTCCCAAATCTGAAGATGTTGATGTTCGCTCCACTTCTACAGATCAGGAAACCGAGATTCCTGACAAGTGCGCAGAGGCTTCTCTAGAAAGCGTCCTGCCTGAAAACACTCAACTTTCTTACTCTACGGACCAGAGAACTCCCTTGTTTTCATAATCCATCTTTTGCTGAATGTGCTGTCTTTAATGCTGCCATCATTTTGCCATGGTTTCTCCTCATCGCTTGTCATTTCTAGTGTGAAAAACTCTTCCTTAAACAGGAAGTTCCCAGCACCAGGACACAGATCCAAAGCATATGCTCCACTCCTGGCCTTTCTTCCTTGCTCGACAAGGTGTCTTCCTCTGCATCCTAGAAGGATGGAAAATTGTACTAATCCCATGCTACAGTTTGATACACCTTATTTCTATACCCATAAATGTGAGATATATTATTAATAAGATATCAACTCCACTTAACAATAGCAACAAAATACTGCCATGAGTTGTTTCCAACTCATACAGACCCTATAGGACAGGGTACAAATGGCCTTGTGGGTTTCTGAGATTGTAACTCTTTAAGGGAGTAGAAAACTCCATCTTTCTCCCAAGTTCAAACTATTGACCTTGCAGTTGGCACCACAACGGGTAACCACTACACCACCACACACCTCACATATGTGTAGTCCTACCAAGGTTTCCATGGGAGAGATATGAGGCTTTCAGCTGTATAAAACAGTTCATCTCAGAAACCCACGGGGGCAGTTTTAATCTTTCCTATGAACTTCATATGTTAGAATCAACTAAATGTCATGTGAGTTTGAGACCCAGTCATCTGCATAGTCCTATGCATCACTCTATCAACTGACCTACTGTGATGGTTTTCACATTGCTGTGATGCTGGAAGCTGTACCACTAATAATTCAAATACCGACAGAGTCACCCATGGTGACTAGATTTCAGGAGAGCTTTTGGAGGAATAACAGAATGGGAAAAAGGAAGAGGTGATTCACATCGGAGGGATTAGTCACTGAAAACCTTTTGAAGAGCAGCAGATAGCTCACTCAGTGCCATCAATTCCATTCCAACTGATAGTGACCCTATATGAAAGTAGAATTGTCCTTGGGTTTCTGAGACTAAATCTATGCAGGAGTGGAACACCTCATCTTCCTCCCTCAGAGTTACTGGTAGTTTCTAACTACTGACCTTGGGTTTAGCAACCCAACTTATGACCCACTGCACTACCAGAGCTACTTGGAGGAGATAAAATGTCTGATATTAGTGCCAAGAGATAAGACCCTCAGGTGGGAAGTGGTTCAAATAGAATTGGGAAAGAGTTGCCTCCTGAAAGCAGAGGTGACTTATAGAGGGGACCTATAGAGGGGACTTATAGAGGGGACCTGTAAGGGAGACCAGTTAATGCAGCTATTATTTTAATATTCACACTGTGTCAGTCTGGGTAGACTAGAGAAACAAATTCATAAACACGCATATGTATATAAGATAGAGTGTTATATAAAGGATAATTGTATATTAAGAAAGCAACCCAACCCAGTCCAGTCTAAGCCCATAAGTCCAATATTAGCCCTTATGCCCTATACCAATCTAGAAAGTCCTTTTCAGACTCACAAAACACAAGCAATGGCGCTGAATGCGCGACAATCACAGGCCAGTGGGTTGGAAGTCTTCTGCATCCAGTTGGAAGCATCTCAGCACTGGCAGAAGGCTCTATGTGGTTTCTCTGGCTTCAGAGGTCTGCATCAGCGTAGGTCCACGTGGCTTCTCCTCACTGATGTCTCACAGGAAGTCAGCCTTGCCAGTAGAGTGTCTCCAAGGGAGTGAGTAGAGAGAAAAAAGTCGTCCCCCTCCAAGAAGGAAGAACCAGATTTCTCAAAATTCTCAAGAGAAAGTCATGCCCACACAGAGTCCTCATTGGCTATGATCCGATTAACAGACTAGACTCCACCTCTTCACTCTTAATCCATTCAAGTCCCAAATTAATACCAGATTATGTAACTACCACACACACCAACCACTAAAGCTAATGATGAAGAAATTGAAGAATTCTACCAACTTCTGTCTGAATTTGATCAAATATGCAATAAATATACATGGATGATTATTGATGATGGGAATGTGAAAGCCAGAAACAAAGTGGAAGAAACAGGGGTTAGAATTTTGCCTGAGGACAGAATAAAGATAGATAGATTCTAGCAAGATCAATAGATTCCTTGCTACATTGCAAATACATTTTTGAACACTATAAGAGGTGACTTACATGTAGATGTTGCAAAATGGAATAAATAGGGATCAAATTGACTAAGTCATCAATAAAAATAAGGCTAAGGTTCAACTGTGAACCAGAACATCAAATTATTCATATGTAAAGTCAGTTGAAGCTGAAGAAAGTTAAGTCCAGGAAAACCAAAACATGACCTTCAGTGGCACCCGCCTAAATTTAGAGGCCATCTCAAGATTGGATTTCACATTGAACACGAGTGTTCAAAGATCAGATGTGGCATGACACAAATAACACTCTCCAGGAGAAAATAAAAGATCAAAAATGGGCAAAAAACACCAACAAATAAAGTGAATGTCAGAAGAGATTCTGAATTACCGTCTTAAACTAAGAGTAGCTCAAACAAATACATAATGAAGTAAATGAGCTGAACAGAAAATTGCAAAAGGCTTCTCAAGAAAACAAAAAGATAGCAATATAATGTGAGTTGTAAATATGATTCATAAAGTAAAAAAGGAAGAACAGGCCCAGCATTACTCAAGTTGAAAGAACTGAAGAAAAATTCAATCCTCCAGTTTTCATATTGATTGACTATACAGGAACCTATGAAATGATGCAGGAATCATTAAATTTAAATGGAAACAATTCACTGCCACTATATCAAAAAGAATTGCTTGACATTCAACCATTTCAATAGGTAGCACAGGGTCAAGAACTGTTATATTGAAGAAAGAAGTCCACAGTGTTATCAAAAAGTAGGCTCCAGAAATTGATGGAATACCAATTAAAACGTTTCAACAAACTAATGCAGTGCTGGAAGTACCCACTAGTTTATGCCAAGTTTAGCTACCTGGCTAAATGACTGGAATAAATCTATATTTGTGCTCATTAGCAAAATACATGACATACATGTATAAAAATTATTGAACATCATTCATATCACATACAAGTAAAATTTTCTGAAGCTAATTTAGGAAAAATAATGTAGCATTGAGAGCTGCCAAATATTCAAGCTGGATTCAGAAGACATATAATGAATGAGAAAGATGATTGCTGACATCTGAGGGACATTGGTTGAAAGCACAGAATATGACTATGATGTTTAATTCTTTTTTATTGATTATACAATGGCATTGAACTGTGGGGATCATAACAATTAAAAATAATAGCATTGATAGGAGTAAGAATTCTAGAACACTAAGTGATGTTAATATGGGAACTGCACATAGACCAAGAGACAGTCAGGGAGTCATTAGAACAAAATGAGGGGATAGTTCACATTTTCACCCTTTATCTTTACCTATCCAATAGGCATGTTGAGCAAATTATCAAAGAATTTGGACTGTATGAAGAAGAATTTGGCAAGACTGAAGAAGGCATCATTAACAATCTTTCATATGCTGTTAACACAGCCTTGCTTGCTGAAAGCAAAGAGAACTTGAGGCATTTGTTGATGAAGGTCAAGGATTACAGCCTTCAATACAGATTGTAACTCAATTAAAGAATATAAAAATCTTCACAGCTGGACCAATACACAGGATCATGATAAATGGAGAAAAATGTGAAGTTGTCAAGGATTTCATTTTACTTGTATCCATAAACAAAATACATGTTAGCAGACATCAAGAAATCAAATGATATATAACATCAGGCAAATCTTCTGCACAGAACCTCCTTAAAGTATGAAAGAACAAAGATGTCCCTTTAAGGACTGAGGTGGAACTGATCCAACCCATGGTATTTTTAGTTGAAGTTAGACAATGACTAAGCACTGCAGAGTTGATTTATTTGAGCTATGGTGCTGGTGAATAATATTGAAAGCATCATAAACTTCCAATAAAACAAACATGTCTTGGGTGAAATACATCCTTAGAAGTGAGGATGATGAAACTTCAGTCCAGTACTTTAGACATGTTCTAGGAAGTGACCAGTCCCTGGAAAAGAACATCATGCTTTGTAAAGCCAATGATCAATAAAAAGAGGAAGACCCTTAATGAGATGGAAGATACCATAGCACAATACACACCATGAGCTAGAGAGACGTACTTGCAGGGTGGCTGAGAACACTTTAGGGAGAGTCATTATTATGTCCATTTAAGTAAAGGCATGCTTATTTGTATATCATACACAAAATCCACTACCATTGATTCACTTCTGCCTAACAGTAAATCTATATAACAGAAGAGTAAATTGTGTATGAATTTAGGTAGAAGTTCATTGTCATTTAAGCTCTGAATATTTGTTGTTAGCACAGTACATTACAGCAGTTGAGAATCCAAAGATAAAAAAGAAAGAATGATAATCTAGATCAGAGCTCGGCAAACTTTTGAGATGGAAGAGCCAGTCCTGTCCCTCACAACAACTTAAAAATTATTCAAAAAAACAAATAAAATCATCATTATCTGAATAATATCCTTATTTTTAGAAATGAAACTATGATTGGTTTATTGTTGTTTTCAATTTTTTTCAGAGCCACATGTACATTCTGAAAGAGCTGCGTATGGTTCTCGAACCACAGTTCACCCACCTCTGGACTAGATGTTTCGATCTAGACTTCATTGCATCTACTTTGGATGTATTATCAGAAGAGTCCAATCCCGAAAAAAGGTCATCAACAGAGGGAAACCCTCAAGCAGATGGCTGCAACAATGGGCTCACATATAACGTCTACGAAGTTGGCATATGATCAAG
Source organism: Tenrec ecaudatus (assembly GCF_050624435.1). Taxonomy (NCBI): domain Eukaryota; kingdom Metazoa; phylum Chordata; class Mammalia; order Afrosoricida; family Tenrecidae; genus Tenrec; species Tenrec ecaudatus. The sequence goes on from NC_134532.1 coordinate 114,395,507, forward strand.
CAGTATTTCATCCTGATTCACAGGGTCACTAGGCATTGGGACCTTCGCAAAGGGACCTCACAATAACATCCAGGCATTTGGTGGGAGCTACAGAACTGAAGCTAGAAAAGTCAAGTCAAGCAGTTCCCTAGGCTACTTTGAGAATAGCCTTTATGAACAACTGTCAACCACCATCAAAAATATAGCATGGATTTCCTTGAGCTTCATGTCACCTTCTCTACTCGGGACTGCATGTCATCTTGAGAGCAGTGAGATAAGAGTCGGCCCTGATTCAAGGGAACAAGCTACTGCCAGATCCTGCATCATCATTACACCGGTTGCTATGTTTCACTCCATCGTTGCAGCTATTGTGTCACTTTATCTTACATGCGTCTTCTAGTTTTAGCTGATCTTGTACTTTTTAATAAGTATGATGTCTTTCTACAGGTATGGGTCACTCATGATAGCATGTTGACAGTGCATGAGACAAATTCTTACCATCTTTATTTCCAAGGGGCATTCTGACTATGAATTCTAACACAAATGTGTTAATTCTTCAGAAATCTATGGTATATTTACTAATCTTTGCTTGTACCATAATTCAAATGCATCAATTCTTAGTCTTCCTTAGTCATTCTACAGCTTTCACAGGCATATTAGGTGACTGAACATACTATGACTTAAATCAGGTGCACCTTAGTATTCAAAATAACATCTTTGCTCTTTCACACTTTAAAGAAGTCTTGTGCAGTTTTGCCTAATGTCATACATCATTTGATTTCTTGATATCTATTAGCATGCACTTGGATTATGCATCCAAATAAAAGGAAAACCTGAACAACTTCACTCTTGCCTCCATTTATCCTGATCATGTCTATTAGTCCAGTTGTGAGGATTTTTATTTTCTTTAGTTGAGCTGCAATCGATAGTGAAGGCTGTAGTCCTTGATCTTCAACAATTGCTGCAAAGCCTCTTTGCTTTCAGCAATCACGGTTGTGCTAACTGCATATGAAATATTGTTAATGATTCTTTATTCAATCTAATTCCATGTTCTTCTTCATATAGTCTAAATTCTTGGATTATTTGCTCAACATATCTATTGAATTGACAAGGTTAAAGGATGCAAACTTGATGAGTGAAATTTCTGACTTTAAATCCCACAGTATCCCCTTGTTCTGTTCAAATGTCGACCTCTTGGTCTGTGTACAGACCCTGCATGAAAAAAAAAAAGTAAGCATTCTGGAATTCCCATTCATAGCGATGTTTAATGATCCACACACTCGTATGCCTTTGCATAGTCAATAAACCAAAAATAAACACGTTAATTGCATACTGGGTTGCAGCCAAGGGCTAACAGATGTCAACAGTGATATCTTTCATTGCACGGCCACTTCTGAATCTGGCTTGAATTTTTGGCAGGTCTCTTATTGCTGCAATAGTTTTCTTAGGTTATCTTCGGGGAAATGTTTCTTACATGGATGTATATTATATTGTTCAATTACGTCTGTATACATGTTGCACACCTCTTCTGAGTGAGCACACACGTGGGTCTTTTCCAGTCATGTGACCAGGGAGCTATCTTCATATTTTCTTGGCGTAGACTGAGGGGTATTCCCAGCACTGCATTAGTTGAAACCTTTTACTTGGTATTCCATCAGGTTTTGGAGTCTTGTTTTGACGAGGCTTTGAATTTCTTTCTTCAATACCAACATTTCTTGACCAGATGCTAACGCTTGACATGATCGAATGTCAAAGAATTCTTTTTGACACAGTGACTCTATGTTCTGCACCATTTCATAGTTTCCCATAAAGTCATTCAGCATTGCCACTGGAAGTTTACATTTTTCTCATTTCTTTCAGTTTGAGCCTATTCTTTCTTTTTAGCTCATTAACTCACATTTCAGTATAATACTTTGCTTTTGTCTTCTTGAGCTACTCTCTGAAATTTTTGTGTTCAGCTCATTTACTTCATTATTTCCTACAGGCCTTTTAGCTATTCCACTTTCAAAAGTGATTTAGAAGGTTGCACCTGACATCTATCTACTTTGGTCTTTTCTATGTTTCTTATATTTTTTAATTTACTGTTTGCTTTCTCAATCTTTGATATTCTTGATATCATCCCACAACTAGACTGGATTAAGCTCATTAATGCTTACAATATCAATCTTTATACATTCCTGATCATTTTTGACAGCTTTCATTTTTTCTATTCATATTTCATCCAATCTATACTCTGATATATAATGGATGCTTGCCCCTGTTTCTTCCCAATTTAAGTCATGTTCAAGGCATGAATGAAGCTCCTCAAATATTTGCTTTATCCATGTCATTAAGACTGGCTCTACATTAAAGATGGACTTCTTCCCTAGTCATATTTTGAGTGCTTTTTAACCCAAGGGTCTCATCTGCTGCTGCTATTCATAAGGTTTTCTGTGACTAATCTTTCAGAAGCGAGCTGTGTATACCTTCATTCAGGTCTGTTCTTACTCTGGAAACTGCGGAAATCTGCGCATCACAGGTGATCCTCCTCATATTTCAGATGTTGGTAGTATGGCTTCAAGCATCATGACAACACTGGCAGATGAGTGCAGAGCCACGGGATTAGTCAACTGTTAGTAGGAAGCCAAGGCTTTTCTCAAAGTTATGTAAGCAATTAGCTTTTTCTAATATTTTAAATTACCCACCGTTTTTTCATAGCATGACTCCAGGGAGACAATAGTAATGTGCCAAATATTCATATGTCTACCTATCAAAAACTTTCAGTTGAACTTAAACAAAATGTCATATCTGAGAACTACTATGTCCAAAGAAATATCAGGTGTTTACTTTTCTCTGTTCAGTTTACACAAAGCTTGTGAAAAACATTTGTATTTAATCTGTGCTAAATATATTTCCTGCATTCTAAAAGGGATGCAATCTTTCATTCTTCCACTTTCAACCTGTATAAATATGAAGGATATGAAGTTAATTTCTTTGACCATTTGAAACACATTTATTTTCTAATAGCAATAAGTTCCAACTTAATGTATTTTGTTGACATTTTTCATGTTTGAAATGGAGTTTTTTAATTCAAAGTACACTGAAAAACATTTCCATGAAATTCACTATAGGTAACACTGGATCCATGGACTCCAGTACAACTTAAATCAAACCAAAGTCCACGGTCACTGCCATGGAGTCAGTGATGACGTATAGGACAGTGAATAACTGCCCTTTGAGTCTCTGAAACTTTCACTCTTTATGAAGGCCTCCCTTGGAGTGGCTGATGATTTCAAATTATTGGCTTTACAGTTAGCAGCCCAATTTGTAACCACTATGCCATCAGGAAGCCAATATTATTAGAACTGAAATACGCATACACACCAACATGTTTTGCATCTGTAAACAGAAAATTTAAATTGTCTTTCTTCATTTTAATATTTAGCTGATGGAATGGTGAAGTCATATGCACAGTACACATATCTTTACAAAACTAAAGAAATTCTACTTTCTTCTTTATTATTTCTGCTGTCATCATCATTTTATTATTCTACTTTATATTAAATTTAGAAATTTGGAAAAGCTACAGATGCAGAAGCTATAGACATTTGAAAGTGATCATCTTAAATGGTCAGAGACTGTGATGTATGTATTATGTATACAACATAATTTACCTTTCTGATCATGCAGTCTAATGGACTAGCATCTTGATACTGGTTTTCACAGAATATAGCACACTTTTCAACTTTGGTATATGTTTAGATTTTTCCAAGTGTGACACACACCCAAATTTGACACATAACTTATTTAGTGCTGATTTTTTGCTTCCGTTTATGTTTCATAATACACGTTAAACTATTTAGGAAAATGGAAAGGTTCCATTCATTGAAAACAGCTGAAAATCATTCAAACATAATTATTTCAAAGATTCATGAACCATTCTAGAAGGCAGGCTAGTCACTGAAATGCTGCAGAGTGTATAGCAATGATAAGTCTGAGTTTGAAGATAAGCATAGATTTCTACTTCTTTGGAATTAATATGTATGGAGATAGCCCATAGAATTTTTCTGATCATTTTAACGTATACATTATGAAGGTTCTAAAAAATGAGTGTTCACAGATACATTTTCAGTTAAACTAATTATAAAAGTAAAGTATCTTAAATGCAAGAAATTCAATAGAAGAAATTTGGTAATGGAGTATATCCATTGAAATAGCAAATCGATAACACTTTTTGAGGCTTAGATTTCTAATTTACAAAATTTTGAAGAATAACTAGGAACATTGTGATGGTTTGCTCCATAGGATCAGTATTGTGAAGCAAACGTGTCCATATTTTGCAAAGTAATTTGTAAACTATTAAGTGCACTAAGCACAAGATTCAAAGGCATCTGTTCAATTACATAAGAAATCCTTCAGCTCATAAGGAAATAAACAGCTAGTGTGACATCTTTCTTGGCAACCAGATTTTCCCCATAGGACTCTCCCTAGTGGCTAAATTCCAGAAGACTGAGCAGAACTCTATGGGAAAGTGGGGAACCAAACTTGACCTGCTGCAGGGTGATGAGAGGCTGCGTGGCACAGCAGGCTTTCAGAGAAAAGCCTGTATTAGTGTCCTGGGGAAAGCAACTCCGTGATCTAAGAAAAAATTGAGACTCCCACATGCACTCACAAACTGGGAAAAATGATCATGCAGCAGCCGAGTACCGTGTTCCCGAGGAGAATGCTTACCTTCCTTGCAAGTCTGCTTTTCCTCCTAGGTCGTTAGGTCTATCAGCACTACGGTTGTCTCCATTTAGTCCGTCTGTTTCTTTTTGTGTCCCATTGATTCTAAATACAGACGGAGTAGCAAAAGTGCAGATGCAGCCAAAGAAATTACTTCATTTTGGACCAACGGCCATAATTTTAAAATTAATATTTACTTTGGCCCACATTCCATTTTTGTTTATATTTTTCTTTCACAATCTAAACCATACTTGAAAGAAGCAATTTACAAGGAAGCGCATGACACTAATCTCTAAGTATAACAAGAACAGAATCAGACATCAGTAATAATTAGTTATGCCATGCAACGAATTCAGAACGCTTCTTTCAATTACTTCCAATGAGGTACATTTCACAATGTATCGATTCAGATACACATTGAAAAATAGAACATTTATTTCCTACTTTTGGGGATAAACTTGATAGTTTTGATAGATGGGACCACAAAGGGAAGGTTACAGGTAATTTGGGGAGATAATTGGGATTTAATCTGTGTATGATACAAGTTATATCTCAATATGAAGTTAAAAAGTCCTCAGATATGGACAGATAAGCAAATATTACAATAAAAGAAGATATTAAAGTTATCAAGGACTCATTTTTTTGTACCCACAATCCATGCCAATTGAGGCAGTAGTGAAATCAAATAATATATTACACTGAGCATATCACTTTAAATTGTGAAGCAAATATATCACTTTGAAAACTAAGGTGTGCTTGACCCTAGCAATGGTATTTTAAGCCATCTCATATGCATAAGAAATATGGACAAGGAGTAAGAAAGATGAAGAAAACAGAGGTCTTAGAATTATCGTGTGAATGAAGTATATTAAATATGCCATGGGCTTCCAAAATCTCTTTGGGAAGAAATGCTGCCAGAACCATTCCTAGAGTCAAGGAAGGCAAGAATGCATCTGATGTACTTTAGACATGTCATTAGGATGGACTGGTCTCTAAAAAGGACAGGCTGATTGGCAAAGCAGAGGGCAAGTGAAGATGAAGAAGTCCCTCATTGAGATGGAATAACATGGTGGCTGCAACAATGGCCTTGAACATAGAAAGAGTTGTGAGAGTGGAGCAAGATAAGGCTGTGCTTTATTCAGTTGTACATGGGGTCGCTATGAGTCGGACAAAACACAGTAGAATCTAACAACCACACCATAGCTACAAAATTGACCCCTGAAAATAGAGGAAAGGAGTAGGAGGCAAAGGGCATACATAGAAGCCTAAATACAGACATGTACATATGTAAATATATTTATGATTGTGGGGGAAATTAATCTATGTGCAAATATTTATAGGTTCATTGGTAGGGTAGCAGGTGGACATTGGGACTCCTCGCGCACACTCCCTCAATACAATAGCACCTTGCTCAGCTTAACAGTTATTCCATGATACCCACCTTCCCGACATGATCGATGAAGACAGATGTGTACATAAGCAAATGTGGTGAAGAAAGCTGATGGTGCCCAGCTATCAAAAAGATATACTATCTGGGGTCTTAAAGGCTTGAAGGCAAACAAGTGGCCATCTAGCTTGGAAGCAACAAAGCCCAGAGAGGAGAAGTACACAAGCCTAAGTGAACATGAGGTATTGAAGGGATTAGGTAGCAGACACCAAAGAACAACAACCATCATTGTGGTATCACCTTCCCCACATAAACGCTGAAGACGAATGTGTGCATAAGCAAATGTGGTGAAGAAGGCTGATGGTGCCTGGCTATTGAGAGATATAGCATCTGGGGACTTAAAGGCTTGAAAGTAAACAAGCGGCCATCAAGCTCTGAAGCAACAAAGCCCACATAGAAGAACACACCAAACTCTGTGGTCGCGTGGTCCCAAAGGGATCAGTTATCAGGCATCAGAGAACAAAAAATCATATCATTGGCTGCACACCTCCATGATACGATCGCCAAAGACAAACGGGTGCATAAGCAAATGTGGCGAAGAAAGCTGATGGTGCCCAGCTATCAAAAGAGATAGTGTCTGGGGTCTTAAAGGCTTGAAGGTGAACAAGCAGCCATCTAGCTCAGAAGCAATAAAGCCCACAGGAAGAAGCACACCAGCATGTGAGATCACGAGGTGCCAAAGGGACCAGGTATAAGGCATCATGCAAAAAAAAGAATATATATGTGTGTATGTGTATATATATATGTATGTGTGTGTATATATATATATATATATATATATATATATATATATATATATACCATAGTGAATGAAGGGGGAAGTGCAGAGTGGAGACCCGAGGCCCAAGTGTCAACCGCTGGAGATCCCCTCACAGAGGGGTTTAGGAGAGGAGACGGGTCAGTCAGGGTGCAATGTAGTACCGATGAAGAACACAGCTTTCCCCCAGATCTTGGATGCTTCCTCCCCCCAGCTACCATGATCCGAATTCTACCTTGCAGGACTAGATAGGGCAGAGATTGTACACTGGTGCATATGGGATCTGGAGGCACAGGGAATCCAGGGTGGATGATACCTTCAGGACCAGGGGTGTGAGTGGCGAGGCTGGGAGAGTGGAGGGTGAGTGGGTTGGAAATGGGGAACTGATTAAAAGGATCCACATGTGACCTCCTCCCTGGGAGATGGACGGCAGAGAAGGGAGGGAAGGGAGACTCCAGATAGGGCAAGATATGACAAAATAACAATCTGTGGATTATCAAGGGCTCATGAGGGAGGGGGGAGCGAGGAAGGAGGGGAAAAAAAAAAGAGGACCTGATGCAGAGGGCTTAAGTGGAGAGCAAATGCCTTGAGAGTGATTAGGGCAAAGAATGTACGGATGTGCTTTATACAATTGATGTATGCATATGTGTGGATTGTGTTAAGAGTTGTATGAGCCCCTAATAAAATGTTTAAAAACAAAAAAAATAATATATTAGTTATAATAAAACTTTTAAGGAGACTGTAACAGTTCTAGAAAAAGGAATGGATGAATATTGACTTTAGAGTAAAATAAAATCCTTTGAATATTCATCATAATACGCATGCAGGTTTTCAAATTACTCTAATGCTGCAATAAAGAAAAAATATAAAATAAGATTATCACAATATATGTACTAGGGGGTACCCCCCCAAAAACCTAGAAATGTTTTTCACAGCTATGTACTTAATTTACAAAACAATTTTTAAGATCATTTTATTAGGAGGCTCTTACAGCTCTTATAACAATCCATAAAACAATCATATCAAGCATATTTGTACATATGTTGCCATCATTAATTTCTAAACATTTGCTTTCTATTTGAGTCCTTGGTATCAGCTCCTCTTTTCCTCTTTCCATCCCCCCTCCCAACATTGTGACCCCTTGATGAATTATAAACCATTTTACTTAATATTTTATACTGACTGCTATTTCCCTTCCCCACAGTTTCTGCTGCTTGTCACCCTGGTGGGATGTGTGGTTGTGTGTCCATCCTTGCGATCCTGTTTCCCCTTCCTCCTCTCCTCTTCCCACCTTCCCCCAACCCTCTGGTATCGCTACCCCCATTTCTGTTCCTGAGAGTTTTAGCTGGCCTGAATCCTGTGTGCCCTGAGCTTTAATCTGTACCTGTGTACATGCTCCAGTCTAGCCCATGGGGTCATGATAGTGGGGGGGGGGGTGAGTAATTCTCAAGGAATCAGAGGAATATTGTGTGTTTCATTGGTGCTTTACTGTACCCTGGTTGACTCATCATTATTACCTTGAGACCCTTCTATGAGGGGATGTTCCATTGTCTACAGATGGGTTTGGGGTCTCTGCTCCAACCCCCCTCATTCTCAACAAGATGTTTTGTTTGTTTGTTTGTTTGTTTGTTTGTTTGTTTGTTTGAGTCTTTTGAAGCCTGTTACCTGATCCCATGGACACCTCATGATCACACAGACTGGTATATTTTTTCCATGTGGGCTTGTTGCTTCTCTGCTAGATGGCCACCTTCAAGCCTTTAAGACCCCAGGCGCTATATATTGTATAGCTGGGCACCATCAGCTTTCTTCACCACATTTTCTTGTGTACCCATTTTGTCTTCAGTGATTGTGCTGGGAAGGTGAGCATCACAGAATGCCAAGTTGTTAGAACAAAGTGTTCTTGTGTTGAGGCAGGGCTTGAGCAGAGGCCCAAAGTTTGCCCACTACCTCAATGTACTGCCATATAATTATATGTGCAAATGCCAATACCTCTATTCATATGTATACATGCCTATGTTTATACCTCGATTCATAGCTTTGCTTCCTAGATCTTTCTTTTGTTTCCTGTTACTTCCTCCTGCTCCACCATCATACTTTCCCTTCTCCTATATCTTAGTAATTCATCTTAGATAGATTGTTGTTGATTCAACACCCTGAATATATTTATGCCCTTCTCATTGTTGATTTTAATTCCCTAGTTGTTTCCTTGTCTATGGTGTTGTTTGCTCACCACCCCTTTCCTCCGCCACCTCCTCCCGTTACATCCCTCTGAAACCATCAGTCCTGTTGCTTTCTGCTTGAGCTTGCTTCCCATGCCTATCTTATATAAGTTGGCAAACCAAAAATAACAGAGACACAACAAAAAGAAAACAAAAGATTGAAGAAAAAGAAAAAAAAGGGAGCATATATAATTCCAGGTCTGTCCTCCTCTGACCTTTATGACTATCTCCCCACTGCTCCTGAGGGATTCCAGGAACTGCCCTCCTAGCCTGAAATCTATTTTGTGGGCTACTCATGGGCTGTGTGGCTTTGCTTTGCTCCCATTGCTGATCTATGTTCCCTTGTTTGTTCACCTCGCTGTGGAAGTTTCTGACCCGACTAACTCCCTGCCGCATGTCCCCAGTGTTGTCCTATGCTGTAGTATGTTCCAGCAAGGGGATATCGTGTCTTGATCTGTTGTCAGTCCTACAGTCCTCTTTGTGCCTTGCAGCTCTGTGTAAAACAATCTCATCAGTCAAAGTAGTCTCCATTACACTTGATACATGTGTCAAATCTGCAATTTCATTCTTGGAAATACTATTTAAACTCATCTGTTTGGACCTTTCTCTTTTTTTTTCTTTAACTCTTCTACCTTGTCAAATCACTGTTCTTTTATGTCCCTCTCTATACTTGGATCAAAAGAAGTCTCAAGGAGCAAGGTTCAGGTGAGTCAGTGCCATCAGGCAAGACTGTCACGCTGTTTCTTACAAAAAACAGGGACACTGAAATGGCTCCGTGAGCAGGTGCATTGTCATAGTGGCAAAACCAGTCCCCTTCTGCCACAAATCGGGCCTCCCCCACCGCATACTGGTATGCAATCTTTTCAGAACCTCTAAATAGAAAACTTGATTAAGAGTCTGACCTCGTGAAAGGAACTGCAAAAGCACTATGTCCCTCACCTCAAAAACAAATGAGCATCATCTTTAGCTTTGAATTCACTTGACAAGTTTTGGGGGCTGAGGTACTGATGGCGTCTTCTACTTGCTTGATTGAGGTTTGCTATGAGGGTCCTAACAATAGTACCACATGTCGTCACCTGTAATGACCTTGGGTGGGGTGGGGGAAACCTCTGGATTGCTTCAGAGTTGTTCTTTCAAAGCAGGTCATATTTCCAGTGGAGGCTGTTTTTGCTGGTCAGTCAGGACCCAAGGCACAGTGACAATTCCATGGTGACAATGCTCAGTCCCAAATATTCCTTTAAGATTCACGGAACTGAGCTCCAAGATAGTCCAGATAATTTTCCCATCTCTTCAATGGTCAGTGAATTTCATCGACATTTTCATCTGTCTGGGAAGTTGACAGACATCCAAAATGAGGTCTGTCATCAAAATATCACTTTTTTTTTTTGAAAGGTGAAAACCACTCATACACTTGAGTTTTCCCCATAGTGCTGTTCTGGTAAGCTGTGTTCAACATCACAACAGTGTCTGCAGCAGTTTTCCTGAGCAGGAAGCAAAATCTCACAGCTGCACACTGTTCTCTTAAATATTGACCTTGAATATTTGACCTTTTCATTCTTTCCTGTCTTTCTAATGACCTTTTGTTTTTTTCATACATGATGGTTTTGATGTCATCCCATATATCATCAGATCATCTGCAAGTAGTGTTCAATGTTTAAAATCCATTCTTGAAATGTTATCAAAATTCAGGTAAGATATACTCAAGGTTATGTTTTCGCGCCCATGAACTCATTTTAATTTCCTTCAAATTTACCTTATAAATTAGCAATTGAGGGTCTAATCCAGAGTAAGGCCTTGGCCTCAACTGACTGTTTTCAGCTTCTCCGTTGTTTTCTCCTATAGATGTCATGATTTAATTTCAGTGTACGCCATTAGAAAAATTCCATGTGTACAGTCAAAAACTATGTTGTTGAAAATAAGGTATTTATAAGGAATAATGTTATGGGCTTGTAAAAGTCTATCATGCATCACCATCTTTGTTTCTTTCATGAAAGCTGCATTTTCCAATTCATGTTCCTTTCCATGTTCATCCAAATTTTGAATTCAATAATCAAGGATTATCAACCCATCTGGATCATATGTTTTATTGATTTCAAAGTGGAAAATTGGTAGAATTTTTCATCACTAGTTTTTTTGTAATCATTTTGTTGGGAGCTCTTACAGATATCATAACAATCTATAGTTTAATCACATCAAGCCGTGTTGCACAATTGCTACCATAATCAATTTCAATATATTTTCTTTCTTTTTTAATTCCTTGTCATCAGCTCCTCTTTATCCCCTCTTCCCCACCCACCCCCAGAAACCCTTATTACTTTTTTCCTCTATAATAGTTTTTTTCTGATTTACCATATCTTACATGATCCAACAGATCCATTCACATCCAAATCTGTTCTTTGATCCTATCGAGGGGTGTCATGCAGTCATAGATGCTATCGGTTCCTCCAGCCATTGCTCCTGTCACTGTTTCTGAAGTGTTACCTATCTTTGTTTTCGTGTACCAAGTGATCTTAAATAGACAAATGAACATACACAAATCCAACATGATTAATGGGGTAAAACAAATAAAAACCATATTTTAAGGGGAAATATAAAAGAATTAGAGGATAGCTATGTGGTTTATCAGCGCTATACCAGGATTTTCACACCTTCTGTGTGGCCCTAGTCAATTCTGACTGATAAAGACCTTGAGTAGCACAGAACACAAACACTGTCTGATCTGGCACCATCCTACAATCTGTCCTATGTTTCCGCCCATTGTTGCAACCGATGTTTCAATCCATATCTCCAATGATCTTCCATTTTTTCCACTTCCAAACATGATTTCCTTCTCAAGGGACTGCTCTATCATAATAATTTTTTCCAAAGTTCCAGAGATGAAGTCTTACAATATTTGCTTGTGAGGAGCATTTAGGTTGTACTTTGTTGAAGATAGATATGTTGGTTCTTTTGGAAGTTCATGTTGTTTTCAATATTTTTCATCAGCACTATAATTCAAATGCATTGGCTCTTCTTTGGTCTTCCTTATTCAATGTTCGATTTGCACATGCATATGAATTGATCAAAAATACCACGGCAAAAAAAGTACCACTGCTTGGGAACTCTACACCTGAATCTTCAAAGTGATGATCTTGCATTTCAACATTTTAATGAGATCTGAGATCTTATTCAGCAGATTTATCCAATGTGATGCATCATTTTTGCTGAAAAGCATTCCACAGCAGTACGCCAGCATAACCATTGGGAACTGCTAGACATTCAAGTCAGATTCTGAAGAGGATTTACAGCACAGATAACATTACTGACGTCACACAGATCTCTGCTGAAAACAGAGAATGCCAGAAAAAAATGCTTACATGTGTTTTATAGACTATGCAATTGCATTCAGCTTGTGGATCATAGCAAACTGTGGATAATATTGAGGAAAAATGGAAATTATAGAACTCCTCATGATGTTCATAAGGAGTCTGCACATAGTGAAAATAGACATATGAACAGAACAAAGGCATGCTTTAAAGTCACAACTATGAACTGTCAGTCCTTATGTTGTGATCTTACTCGATACTTGTCTTCGTGAGATATCACTGAAGATATAGGTGTTACAGTAAAGTGTGGTGAAGAAATCAGGTAGGGTCTAACAGAAAGAGTCACAGCTGGGGTCTTAAAGGCTTGTTTTAAACAAGCAGCCATCTAAATTATGTGACCACGAAAGCCAGCCTATGTGAGCCAAGGATTGGAAAAAGAGGAGAGAATGGTATTAGAGCTTAAATTCTGAGCGTCTGGCTTGCAGAAGTCTATGACTGAGATGGGAATTGGCAGCATCCCCATGAAGATTAAGCCTCCTAAGAATTCCCTCTGATCTTTGACCAATGATGTGAATATCCTTACTATCAGACAGAGCACATTAGAATGTGGATCAAGATTGATGTAGTTAGGTTAAAATTTAACATTTTATCATTTGTTCTATTTGACTCATTTAAAATTTGTTCTATTTTACATTTATTTGGGAGTGAAGTCTTTCTGTGTTTTATTTTGTAATTGCTGGGAATCGGTAGAGATTTATATCTTACTATATTTGAAATCTAGGATAGCTAAATCTAGAGAGACAGTAACTGGATTAATAGGTTGATAGGGTAATAGCAGGGGTGTTTGGGAAGAAATAGGAGCTAAAAATAATGAGCACAAGAAAAAGTTCTAAAATTGATTGTGGTTATGAATATACAACTTTTTAAAATATTTAAGCCATTGAAATCCATGGGAAGAAAAGTATTTGCCAATAAAATGGTAAAAAGAAAACAAGGAAAGGTGTGGATTAGGGTTATATCCTCTCAGCATATATTTGTCATGTAACCAAATTTCATTTGACTCTACTGTCAGCATCTTTTTGCTACTAAGCACTTTTTTCCCTATTGTTTATCTGCAACTGTGTCTTCCAAAGTAGGATATAAACCACTCAAAGGTATATAAACTAAAAGGATGCCTCTTTAACAAAGTGTTTTCTTCACATTAATTTCTCTTTCAGCTAATATTCATTAGATTTACTGTCTGGTTCCTATATGGATTCTTTCATCTAGTGTCCCCACAAGTCAGTCTCTATTTCTTCTGTTACTTTTTATGCATACATTGCAATGTTCACAGTTAAATCACGTAAAATACTCTCCTATTTACAATTCCTCTTGACCTATAAGTGCACTGAGAGTAGTGATTAAGCACACTACTGAAAACCGAAGCCTGGTCCAAAGAAGATCTCCAGGAACAGTCAATAACGAAGACTTCCCAAACGGTATTTTCCTTCTTCAACTGAAAAAAATCATTTTCTATATTATTGTTTTGTCGTGTCATCATGGGCATTCTTTGAGCATTGTATGACAGTCCAAAGACTTTAAGCACACAGTTCTGGAGAATGTCTGTATAGTATCTGAGGTGATTTTGTGTGGTCTTTTCTAGAAGCAAATATGGTAGGTGGATGCAATTATTTCTCCAGACTCTACTCTGACTGTTTCAGGAATCTATACTCTCCTGTCTCTCACATTAGCACCTTTAACAGAGTTTCCTGGTTAACTGAGAGTGAGCTCCTCACACCTGGTTCCTGTCTGGGCCGTGAGAATAATTACAGGTTCCTAGTCGAAGATAGCAACTGAAGTTGGCCAGATGTTTGATTCTTTCATTCAATGCTAAAATGAAATATTTCATTTCTTCTATGATAATCCCTGATAGTATCTCAAATCTCTTTTCACTGGATATGCCAAAATTATGAGCATAACTTTAAAAAATAAAGTGGATACAGTATCTGAGTCTATAGTTCATCTACAACATGAACTTGCCAGTGTGCTCTCTCTTTCTCTCTCTCTCTCTCTCTCTCTCTCTCTCTCTCTCTCTCTCTCTCTCTCTCTCTCTCTCACACACACACACACACACACTCACACTCACAGTTTCCTTTGATTTGGTGATTCCAACTCGGGCAACTTCCTGGAAGTCAGAGTATAGTTGCCCTCCACAGGGTTTACTTGATCATTACCTTTCAGAATAGATCACCAGCACTCTCTTCTGGGTGGATCTGAAGTGCCAACCCCTCTGTCACTGGCTGAGTGGTGAAAACTTTAAGCTGTCTTTTGCCATTTGAAGATGCCTCTAAACCATCTCCAGGGCCCACTGTTGGTTCTTTAGAGTATGTCTTCACTCTTGGCTTCTCTTTCATCGTGCCAAACCCTGTCTTAGTAACCAGTTCATTTTCTACAAACGTATGTCTGAGGTTATTTATGTGAATCATTTGGTGGAGGGCATGCACAAAGGTAATTTTCTTCTCCTGCACAGATGGTTCTTGTTGTGTGACTTCTATCTGCTATTTTGTACTGACCCCACCACTGGGCTGGTCTTTGAGTTGAGATAAAGCAACTCAGGAGTCTTCTGATTCCTTGTGTTAGAGTAAAACTGTGCTTCCTAGGTAATCTTTTTTGTTGTTTGTTTTGTTTTAATAAATCATAGCTATTTTATTCTGGGTGAAAGTGTTAAGAGAAAAATATGCATTCACTAAGTAACTTTTACAAACACAGAACAATGACATTGGTGGCATTCTTCACCTTGAGTCACCAACCTGCTCTTTCTTCTCAAATTATTATATCACTTTGAAATTGATCTTACGAGACTTTTCATGTTCTCATCTGTCCTTTTGATTTACTCTTGTCATTTTGGTCTCATACATATAATATTTTATGAGAGCACAACACTTAAGGCGTACACAGTCCTAACTAATTTACCTAAACATGTTTAGTATGCAGATGCCTCCAGAGTGCAGTTCTGATTAAATGTTTAAATCTTACTGTTGTTTTAGTTACATGACAGCAGAGAAGATTTCAACTATGTACAACAAAAACAAACACGCCTGTACTTCTTGGTCTCTTAATCGGGAACCGACACTCACTGCCCTGGGTCATTTCTGATTCCTAGGGACACTATATATGATTTTTGAGACTTCATGGATCAAGAGGCAGTTGGGCAAACAGAACAAGGGGATGCTGCACAGTTTACAATCGGGAAAGCTGTGCAACAGGGTGCATCCTCACACCATACTTTTTCAATCTGCACACTGAGCAAATCTTCTGAGAAGCTGGATTATATGAAGAATGTGGCATCGAGATTGAAGGAAGTCTTATTCACAACCTGCAATAAGTGATAGAAAAAGATCAGCCGAAACCTAGGTCTCAAGGAACAGTCTTCCGGGCCACTCGGAGGACAGGAAGAGTAGTCCCAACACAAAGAAGGCACAGGACAACTATACCCTCCTTAGGGGTGGAGACTTGAGGCTGGGGCTGGGACAGCATCACCTGTCCTCCTGATTGGCAAGTTTGGATGAAGGGGGTGACATAGCCTTTGATGCACATGGGAGGCTTTGAGGGGAGAGTGGAGGTGTAGGGGGTGGTAGAGAGAGTTTGTAACCAAGAAGTATGAGAGGGAGATGTTTGAAATGGCCAGCCTCTGTTTAACACTCAGCTGGACCCATTAACAGGCAGATGACACATTTGCTGTATGGGATGAGAATTTGAAGCTTTGCTGATTAAAGTCAAGGATTGCAGTCTTAGGCATGGATTACAATTCGACATAAGAAGACCAAAGTAAGGAAGACTAAAATCTTCACAACTGGACTGTTAGAACTTCATTCCTGACTTCCCAAAGTAAAGATTTACTTTGATAGGCACAAAATGCCTAGGCTATTTTATCTTCCAGGAGAGAAGAAAGTCACCCAATCAGTCAGTATTACTGTGCTTCTCTCCCCACCCACTGTTATGCTGGGGGTGGGTAGCAAGGGTTTCTGGGAAATGTAGTCCAAAGATATTATATGAATTTTGCACATGATTAATCCAAATGCTCACCTTTGCTCCCTTGCTGTACCATAGGACCAATAATAGGTAATATGATAAGGGAGGGTATTGTTTATGTCTCCACAGGAAAGGGAGAAAGATACAGGCCCCATCCCAGAGCACAAAGCCTTGGGACAATATACTGGCATGAAGCAGCGAACTAACTGGGAGGACAACAGGGCCAGGTACAAATAGTGAACTAACAAACAAGGAGGAAAATAAGGCCAGGCCCAAACTGAGCTATGTTAACCCCCTCCACAGAAGAATGTAATACAGAGGACAACATTAACGATATAGCTGGGGGAGAATGGTGGGTCAGTCCAGACCACATGGGTACAAACTAACAGGGAAAGAGAGAGAGATTGGACCTCATCATGGCCCCCCAAACCCCAGAGATAACATCCCTGTGTGAACAGCCAATTCTGAGAGGACCTAGGTCTGCCCTCACCATGAGACATGACAGAGAGAAAAAAAAAACAGAATCATCAGTCCCAGTGGGGACATGGGAGAGTATGGGGTGGGAAGGAGAAGAAAGTAGGCCACAAATTCAGGGAACAACAAGAGATCAAAAAATGATGGTGAGGAAGCTTGGTGTGATTTGATCAAGTCCAATGTAACCAAGAAGAATTAGTGAGAGATGAGTGGAATGAGAGCATGACCATGGGATAGGAGGAGGGTAAAATGAAGTAGAAGAAAGAAATAGAAAGCAAAACCTATTTATAAAGGTATAGCTATCTGTAAATATGTTCATTAATAATGAAAGGGATAGAGGACAATGTACATATATTTATATGTTTGCTTGGGGGGGGGGCTCATGCAATTCTTATCACAATACCTACATACATCAGTTGTATAAAGCACATTTGTACATTTGTTACCCTCATCATTCTCAAAATATTTGCTCTCCACGTAAGCTCCTGCCACCAGCTCCTCATTTTACCCTCTCTGTCACTGCTCCCCAACTCCCCCATGAACCCTTGATAATTTATAAATTATTGTTTTGTCATATCTTACACTATCTGTGTCTCCCTTCACCCACTTTTCTGTTGTGCATCCCCCAGGGAGGAGGTTATATGCAGATCCTTGTAATTGGTTCCCCCTTTCTACCCCACATTCTCTCCATCCTCCCAGTATCGCCACTCTTACAACTGGTCCTGAAGGATCATCCGTCCTGGATTCCCTGTGTTTCAGTTCCTATCTGTACCAGTGTACATCCTCTGGTCTAGCCAGATTTGCAAGGTAGAATTGGGATTGTGATAGTGCGGGCGGGGAGGAAGGAAGCATTTAGGAACTTGAGGAAAGTTGTATGTTTCATCGTTGCTATACTGCACCCTGACTGGCTCGTCTCCTCCCCACACCCTTCCGTAAGGGTTATGTCCAGTTGCCTACAAGGGGCTTTGAGTACCCACCCTGCACTCCCCCTCATTCACAATTATATGATGTTTTGTTCTTTGATGCCTGATACATGATCTCTTTGACACCTCATGATCACACAGGCTGGTGTGCTTCTTCCATGTGGGCTTTGTTGCTTCTCAGCTAGATGGATGCTTGTATTAAGATAGCAGGTGAACTTTGGGCCTCTATTCAAGGCCTCCCTACACACAAGAATGCTTTTTCTAATAACCTGGCACTCTTTCATACTCACCTTCCTGACACAATTGCTGAAGACAAAATGGGTGCATAAGCAAACGTGGTGAAGAAAGTGGATGATGTTTGGCTATCAATTGCCTCCTAAGCCTGAGAAAGTTAGACATTGAATACGGAAGAAAGAAGAATTCATTCATTTGAAATGTGGTGTTGGGAAAGAATTTTTATAGCAACACGTGTACACATGTGTTTTATTTAATTTAGGTATGGATTGATATAAGACCTGTAAGAGCCCCCAGTAAAATTATGTGTGTGTGTGTGTGTGCGCGCGCACATGTGTGTGTGTGTGTGTGTGTGCTCAAAGAGGAAGGCCATCAACTAGATGGATTAAGAATAGCTCCAACAATAGGCTAAACCTGTGAAAAATTGTGAGTTTGCCACAGGACCAAGCAGTGTTTCCTTTTATTGTCTTAAGATCTCTATGAATTGGAAATGACTCGTAGTCACTGAACAATGATTTATGTACTATTGCATCTGAGCTACTCTCATTGGAAACATGTGTATTCATGCCTCTTTCCTATTTTTTCTTACTGGAATATTTTTCTTCTCTCTGAAATCATGTCATAAAAACACACGTATGTATGTGTATGTATGACACTATGAATTTGTTTCCTATGCATGCATATATTTGTATATTTGATCTTAGGAGGCTTGAAAAAAATCATTGAAAATGGAATGAAGAATCTTTGATATTAGATAATTATTAGATAAATTGATTCCAAATATGTTGTCTTTTTAAAATCTTTTGATAAAGTCTTTTAATGAACATAAACCTGGGTATTTCATTTTCATAAATGCCTAATTGTCTATTCAATCTTTTTCTGCTTGACTCTGTAGGCTTTTTCATGACTTATTTTTCAGAAGTTGGTATCGAGTCTTTGTTCTTCAGGGACTGGAGGGATACACATGAGAATGACAGAATAAGACCCTGGTGCATCTGACACAGATCCTCACCTTCCAAAAAACTAGCTCATGCTCAGGTTGTGACAGCCCCGTGCACAGATCACGCTCTACTAGTCTCTATTGTGACAAACCTGTACTCAGATCAGATACAAGGCTATCCAATACTCTCAGGTCCAGGTGCAAATTCCCTGAGATAGTTCCCGTGTTTAATTGACGAGCAAAGAAATAAATGGCTTGGCGAACCTTGCCTTTCTAGTTCTTGGGTCTCTTGCTCTCTGATAGTTGGACCAGGGTGCAGCTGCCTTAGCCAGTTCCCTGATTCAGCTGGCAAGTCTCACTTCCTGGAAGGCATTCCTGAGGAGAAGCCACATGGACCTACCCTGTTGAAACCCTCGGTGCTGGAGCAGCCGTGTGGAGACCCCTGCCAGCATTGAGATCTTTACACACTCACTGATTGGGTGTTGCTCCTGCAGTCAGTGTCATTACGTGTGTTTTGTGAGATGGAGGAGGACTTTGTAGATTGGTGTCGGACAATTGGGCTAATGTTAGATTTATGGGCTTGGACATCACTGAGTTGGGATGCTTTCTTAATGTACAATTACCCATTAGATAAAACTCTCTTATACATGTGAATTTCTGTGGATTTCTTTCTCTGGTCTACCCGTTCTAATACATTTCCCCCAGGGCAAATGCACAGTTTCAATTGTTTATTTACTAATTACCAGGATTCTACCAATTCATGAAATTTTACCATGGCTCTTAACTTTATTTTATAAATAATGATCAAAAGTAACATGTTCATATTATTGCCTGAGGATCCATGAGGCCCAAACTGCCTTCCAGAACTGTCATAAGATACGTGTAATATATGCACAAACAAGTACTGGCAGGACTTTTGGACATAATTTTGTCATTTCTTTCTGTTATATATGTGTGTTCCTTATTTATGTGGCCACTCTATATGTGAAAAATGGTAATTTTCTATTTTGTGCCATCTGATAGCAGTACAATTATAGTATATTTCATTGATATTGAAAACATATTTGAAGTATCTATGAACCTTTTGCATTTCAAGTATATATCATCACTAAGTCAAAGTAGAGTCCCATGTCTAATCTAATAGTTTAATTTTTTGGCAAAAATGAAAATCCAAAGAAAAATGTGTTTCATGTCAGTTTTCTAAAAAATAAAGATGATATAAAAGATAAAGAATTATTAATAACTTTTTTGGGTAAAAATATTCATATAAAGAGTAAATTACATAGTAGTTTCCCACCCAAAAAGTTCCTATGTTTTAATAAGTTATTTGAAATATGGTAGGGGCATAATGATTTATTTGTTATAAGTAAATAATATCTTTATACTGTAAATTTTCACCTTTTAATTTATTCTTCTTTGGTCAACATGTTCCTTTCAGTGAAGGAAATGGTAAGGAGGATGGCTAAATCTCTAAGTTGACTGGACTTCAGTTAAGCATGGTGTCCTGATACCATCATGGTATCTCCCCATTATGTAGCTAGGTTGGATTGGCAGCCAGATACCTTTGAATAATATTCTCACAAGGTACAATCTAGTGTACATAATTTGAGTAATTCAGCAATTACTTTTAAGTACCTAAGTTAAAATACCCATAGTCCCAATAGGCCACATCATGCAAAAATTGTTATTATCTAATATGAATAGAATCCCCTGCATGATTCCCATAATAGATCTATCTCTGTCAAGTCACCTGAGTACAGGATTGTTTTCCTGGTCTGTAAATTCCCTGAAAAAAAAAAAAGCCCTTAAAACTCACTGTCATAGAGTCAATTCTGACTCATGGTGACCCTTTAGGGCAGGTGAAACTGCCCTTCGGGTTTCCAAGACTGTAACCTTCCGGGAGTAGAAATTCCCATCTTTCTCCTCGGTGCAGATACATTAGTCTCTCTTAGATTGGCTCCAAGCTGTAGTTTTAGTTTTGATCTCCTAGTCTCCATCTACAGGGAGTATGATAGTTAGGTTTTCTGTCAACTTGACCGGGCTGGGATTCTCTGTGTTTGGGCAATGAGCCCTCCCCATAAAGAGCAGGCCACAGCCTGAAGAGGTCTCCTGGAGATGTGCCCTAGTTTGGTATCTTTAAGAGACGTACTCTGGAGAACTTACTTGATAGCGAGTCTCCTTGGGCTGGACCTCAAACAGAAGAAGAAGGCAGCATATGCCATGCACACCATGAAACAAAAGCAAACCCAACTATATTATAATAATTCAAAATTCATTCATTTCATCTACTAAAATACTTCAATTTAGTTAAAAACAGAATAACCTTTATGTCTCTTTCAAAATAACATTAGCTCATTTTGGGTCATTTTCAGCCAGCCAGCATCTATTTCCCTTTCAAACAGAGCCACATTTTATTTTTCTCTTCTCATTAAAAAAAATCTTAAATTGTATTATTGGATACTACATTCTCAGAACTTATGTTCTGAATAATTATGAAAAAATAAAATAAAAACAGAAGAAGCCATTGTAACCCCTTCAATTTTGTGCCAGCATGCTGTCAGTACGCTATAGTTCTTGTCTCCTCATTCCTACTGAATGGCTTCCGGGATTTCTTGGCTCCCATCACCTTCAAATCTTACTGCCCAGCCTTTGCACTAGTTTTATAAGCCTCCAGTATCTCTCTTATGCATTCAAAAATTTCACATTTTGCTTAAATTAATTCAAATCAGTTTCCTTTGCTTGCAAAAAAAAAGCACTTATTCATAAAGAAACTGTAGTCAAAAAAGGGATCTGAAAATAAACAGGCGAATAGCAGGTTTGGGGGCTGTGTTGTAATAGGCCATAACAGAAATAATGACCCACATACAAGACGAACTGAGGCACAAGATAGGTGAGGGGTAAACTGAGGCACAGGGAGACAGACAAAGATAACTGACAGGACAAAGAGAGAGCAGAAGCAGAAATAGCTTTATTAGGGGGAACCCCATTGTCTAGCAAGTAGCCTAGGGGAATCGCAGGATCCAGTTGGGGGGGTGGGGCGGCGCGTCTGGGATTTTTAAAGGGAAGCGGGGAGAGATAGGTCCCTGCCGCAGCAGTAAGGTTTGCGGTCCATGATGTCAACAGTGAGGTTTATGGCCCAGGATGAAGTTTATCAGCTCTAGCAGGTACTGTCCAGTTATCTGGGAGTCAGGCATCCCTGGCGCCATTTCTCGGTCTTCGCATTCCAGGGGGCAATGGCAGACCTTCAGGGACATGGCAGGGAAGTTGGGGCCTGGCCTGCTTTAGCTGAGCCCAGTCAAAAGCTTTTCAAGAATGAATCTTTATCATCTCATCAGGAAATAGCCAATTAAGTATTCAATTCTTATCTGTCCCACTGAAAACAAATTTCAGGAGGACAGTGTTACCTAGTACCTTAAAACATCTTGAAGGACAAGAGGAATTTAAGCACTCAGTGGCCAGGAGTCCCCAGGAGCCAGAGTAATCTCCACGGTGGAGAGTTTGTTTGGTTCTATGGTCAGGTGGCTGATTTCCATGATATCCCCCTAATTACCACCTCAAAGCATGAACTGAAACTGGTGAAGGAGGAGAGATTAAATTTATCCTGTGGTTTAGCAATTCACAATCAAATTCTTTGTTTGATTCTTATTTATAGCCATAAACTATTGATCAGAAAGAAACACTGGGTACTTAAAAGGGGAACCATGGATGGAAGGAATGACTCATATGGTCCTCCCCGCTGGCTGCTATTGCTTAAAGAAGAGTTCTTTTCACTCTTTGGAAGTTGACCTTTCCAATCTGGCTGAAAACAAAAGCAGTTGTTTCCTGGCCTGAGGAAGCTCCCTAATAAGAGGTAGCTAACACTTCTCTTTGGTCTTTTGTCTTTAGGCCCATAATTAGAACCAGACTCCAGAATGCCCCAGGGTGTCAAATGATTAAACTTGTGTAGAAAAGAGTAACAACCCAAAAGAATGGCAAGAATTTGCTGATTTATCTGTCTAAAAATTTGTTATTTTAGACTTTGCGAGTACATGACTAAGGGAGACAAAGTAAAAATTAGATTGGTCTGGACCTGTCAAAATAGACACACTAACCAGACAATATGTTTACAACATAGCATGGGAAACACCTGGTATGTTCTCAAATTTTATTAGGATGCTTAATGAACCTGGACCCAGCATTGACCCTTTAAAAAAAATTCAGATGCCAGAAATCCTTTGACATAATAGAGGGAAATTCATATGAGAGAGAGAGAAAAACCCGTGTTACTTTTACCATGTATGTGCATCCCATTATTTTTTTCTATGCTTCTAATGAAGCTGAAAAAGAAGCTTCCTTTGCAATGCTGTGTATACACATGGTATCTTATCTGCAGAAGTCACATGGCTGCCTAGTCTTTGCAAGCTTAGAATGATAGTAGAAGCCAAGACAGAATAATTTTGATTTTCCTGCAATTCAGATTTCTGGGTTGATGATAATAGGGTGACCTATGTAACCCATTTGCCTTTGAGTGTCCTGTGGAGCCTTGAAAGGAGTGGTACATTGGCGTCCTCTCTGGGCCTACTAAACAGCCCAGCATAGACCATTTGGTCTTCGACATGGGGTTCTCTTGGAAAATTAGGGGTTGCCAGCTTTTGACAAGCCCCGAGAGGAATAGTGGTTGTATGCTGGGCTGCTAATCACAATCAAAACCACCAGCCACTCTTTGGGAGAAACATGAGATTTTCTACTCACATAGAAAGTTAAAGGAAAAAACAAAACCCAAATTCATTCTCATGGAGTCCATAGCAACTCACAGTGCCCCCTGTGGGTTTCTAAGACTGTAACTACTTACAGAATCAGAAAACCCAGTCTTTCTCTGGACAGCTTGTGGTGGTTTGAAGCTCTGCATTCTCCTAAACCCGCAGGGGTAAGTCTGTCCTGCCTTACAGGGCTGTGAGGAGTTGGAATCCACTGAATGGCAGTAAAGTGCCTTGAGAGGCAAGCATTGCAGGGTTTGAACAGTAGCTGCTTTAGGATACAACATGCCTTTGGGGACTGTTTCTGTAACCTGTCATGTGGTGATGTTACAACTTGAGAAAATAATATAACACTGATCTATACAACCCACGTCACTGCCTCCTCTTTGCAGCACCTTGCTGAAATTTATGGGTGACGCTACCCTATTTGAATCTTATAGATTCACAATAAATATACTGCTACATTAATTTGTAGTATCTCTCAGAAGATTATAGGAGTTTGACAGACACTACTGAGATAAGCTCTGACAACCAGTAGGAATAAAAAAATCCCAGAGTCCAAAATCACAAGCGACTAGAGTGTCTATTAATAAAATTAAAAGTTAATATTTCCTAAAACCTAGTAATTCTATTTTTAGGGATTTGGAAAATTATGTGTACAGAAAGACATAATTTTAAATGTTCATTATAATATGCCTGTAATAGCAAAACTTACTTGGAAATTAAATAAGTATTAATAAAAGAGGAAAGATAAAGTATGGTATTGGTTTTGCACAAGCAATGATACTTAGTGGATAAGATCAGTAGAACTGCATCTACCAATATAGATAACATATAATATTGATCTAAAGAAGCAGGCTACATAAGAATCAATAAGTATGATTATCCCCTTTAAGATGAAGTGTCGAAAAAGAGAATAGATCGATAATCTTCATCTACTTAAACTACATCTATAAAGAATTAATAAATCTATATCTCCTTATGCAGTATGCATCTTTTACTTAACGTTATATTTTGGTGTGCCAATGCCATATTTATAAGAAACTTATAAAGGAATATGTCGGAATTATAAATTAAAATTTTCTTCATAGGTGTCTATTTCTTTAAAATATAAGAAATGAAACTGCTAAGAGATTTTCCAAGATCTCTATCACTTTCAGTGGCCATAAAAAAGCCATCCCGCCCATGTTCCTAGGGTGGGCCTGATCCAAGTAATGATATTTCCAATGAGCTCAAATGAGTGTGAAAGCTGGACAATGAATAAAAACAATTACAGAAGAAGTGATGCACTTCAAATAGGGTGTTGATAAAGAATATTAAAAGTACTGTGAACTGTCAACAGGACAACCAGATCTGTTTTGGTAGGAGGGCAATCAGAATTCCCTTATAAGAAAAAAATGGTGAGATTTCATCTCATAGACTTTTGACATGTTATCAAGAGAGACCAGTTCCTGGAAAAGGGCATCATGCTTGGTATGGTAGACGAGCAATGAAAAGAGAAAGACTCTCAATGTGAGAGACTGAAACATGAACCTATAATTATCTTAACTGTCCGTTGCCCCCCTTCACCCACATTTCTGCTATTCATCCCCTTTGTTGGGGAATAAGGGGTGCTAATATCCAGCCTTGTGATGGGTTCCCCTTTCTCTCCCTTCGCCCTCCCTAACCATCTCTCTACCCTCAGGATATCTTTAACCCTACTCCTTTTCCTGAGGCATTTATCTGTCCTGAATTCCATGCATCCAGAGCTCTTATCTTTACCAATGTGTGTTTTCCGGTCCAGCAGGGTTTGCAAGTGGGGGGCAGAAGCATTCAGGAACTAGAGGAATGATGTGTGATTCCTTGGAGCTCTTCTATACCTTAGTGGAATCATCCCTTCCTGTGGGGGGAGATCCAGTTGTCTACAGGTGGGATTTGGGTCTCCACTCCAACCCCACTCCTTAGTGTCTTCTATATAGTTGTTTGTGTTGGACCTTTTGATTCCTGATAGCTGATCCCACGAACACTTCAAGATCACAGAGGCTGGTGTGCTTCTTCCATGTGGGTTTATTTGCTTCCCTCATGGATGGCTGCTTGTTTAATTTCAAGCCTTTAAGAGCCCATAAGTTATATATTTTGATAGTTGGGCCCATCTGCTGTATTCACCACATTTGTTTATGCACCCATTTTGTCTTCAGCGATCATGTTGGGAAGGTGAGAATAAAAGAGTGGTAGGTTGTCAGAACAACGTGTTCTTTTGTTAAGGGAGGCCTTGAGTAGAGGTCCAAAGTTTGTCTGCTATCATAATACTTAACATATAAATACATAAAATACTTAGCAAATAAATATAAAAGATAATATATTATCTTTCAAAATTGCAATTGCAGGCTTGAATTTTTTCCTTCAATTTAAGATAAAGAAGTAATTGGCCTTTGAAAAATTCTATTATGTGATCGCCAACTTCATTTTTATCAATGAGGTCATATTTTCCAACTAATGTTTCTCTTTGTTTCTAATTTTTTCACTCCAATTGCCAGTAACTATTAATTCTTATTGATTGCATGTGTGATCATTTCAGACTGAAGTGATTGATGAAATTCTTCAATTTCTTCATCACTAGCTTTGTTGTTATTGTTGTTGTTAGGTGCCATAATGTCAACATTATCCTCACAATTGTTTCTATGCCTGAGCCTCCTGTTGCAGTCTTGGTGTCGTTCTATCTCCCTCCACTGTGCCAAACACAGTTGTCTTCTCCAAGGACGGGGCTCTCCTAACAACATGTCCAGAATACATAAGATAAAATCTCAACTCCTTGGCCCTATGGCCACTCTGACCTTACTCCTTCCAACGCAGATTGGTTTATATTTTTAGCAGCCCAGTCTTTGCGAGCACCACAGTTCAACTGCAGCAATTCTTGATTCAATGTCCAGCTTTCCCATGTGTATGAGGCAATATAAACTATTGTGGCTTGGTTCAGGAGCACCTTAGTCCTCATAGTAACCACCTTGATTTTTAATACACTGAACATGTCTTATGTAGCAGATTTACCTAATGCAACACGTCTTTTGATCTCTTGACTACTGCTTCCATGAGCATCAATTATGTATCCAAACAAGACAAAATCCTTGACAACTTCAGCCTTGCCGCCATTTAACATGCTGTTAACATCTCTTGGTCCAGTTGTGAGGATTTGGGTCTTCCTTATATTGAGTACTTTACATTGAATCCATACTGAATGCTGAAATTCTTGATCCTCATCTGCAAGTGCTTCAGATCCTCCTCACTTTCGGGAACCAAAGTTAGGTCATCTGCACATCTCACATTGTTACCAAGTCTTCCTGCAATCCTAATGGAGATTGAAAGAATACACCCAATTCCTGTACCAAAAGAAGTAGTTGACATTTCTCCCTTTCAGGAAATAGCATATGAGCAAGAAACAGTGGTGTTGAAGGAAGAAATTCAAGCTGCACTGAAAGCATTAGTCAAAAACAAGAGTTCAGGAATCGATGGGATACCAATTGAACTGTTTCACCAGGCTGATGAAGCACTGGAAGCACTCACTCATCCATACCAGGAAAAGTGGAGGACAGCTGCTTGGCCAACTGAAAGAGATCCATATTTGTACCAATTCCAAAAACAGGTGACCAAACAGTGTGTTCAAAGTACAGAAAAATATCACATGCATTTAAGTTTTGCTGAAAATCTCCCGACAGTTATTGCAGCAGTAACAGTACAGTACACCGAGAGGGAATTAGCAAAGATTCAGTCTGGATTCAAAGAGCACATGGAACAAGGGATATCACTGCTAATGTCAGATGGATTTTGGCCCAAAGCAAAGAATATCAGAAAGATGCATGCTTATGTTTTATTCACTATGCCAAGGCATTCAACTATATGGATCATAACAAACTATGGACTACCTTGAACAGGCTGGGAATTCCAGAACACTTGATTGTGCTCATGCAATGTTTGCACATTGGTCAAGAAGAAGTTTTGTGAACTGAGCAAGGGGATATTACATGGTTTAAAATCAGGAAAGGTGTGTGACAGGTTTGTATCCTCTCTTCTTCTCCATACTGATTTTGATAGGTAGGTTTATTGTGCCAATCTGGCCAATAGGAACATGTGGGATTAATAAGGTCAAAGTTTGATTGGAGGGTAAAAGATAAATGGCTTGGCAAGACCCACCTGTCTCTCTCTTGCTTTCTGGTGATCAGACCAGTGTGCAACTGCCTTAGAAAATTCTCTGCCTCAACTTGGAAGCTACACTATCTGTGGGACAACCAACCTGTGGATTGTGTTGCTAGAGCTTGAAATTCCTTTAAGAGTGCTTTGCCATGCTGCAGGTGTGTACATCACTTGAGCTTGGATCTGTTGTATTCTGTCATCTGGCTGTTGGTGACTACTTTTTGCTGCCTCTGGCCAGACTACCTGCATTGCTCTATGTAAGACTCAGCTGTCTCCCTCCATGACCTTGGATCAAACTGCCCTTGTGAGTTGAAGGACTTTCAGTAAATTAACTGTTTCATGGAAGTGAGGTGAACTGAGCCCTCTATACCACTGTGTGTACTAATTAGCTGTTATATTCCATATATATATATATATATATATATATATATATATATATATATATAAAATCATAAGTGTCCTGGTTTTAACACACTGATTCAACCTGTATGCTGAGAAAATCATCAGAGAAGCTCTGGTTTATATGAAGTAGAATGTGTCATCACTAGCTCTAGAGGTTGGTATGTAAATTGACTAAAAGTTGTAGTGATTCAATTTCCTTGAATGCAGTTAGATATTAAAGACAATTGTACTTCGAGATAGATTTTGCAATGTCCTTTTTGAGGATGAAAGCAACACCATGACTCTTGAATATGTCATTCCTACTGAGTTAGTTAGTTTATTGTGCCAACCTGGCCAATAGACACATGTGGGGTTAATTGAAGGGCAGAGAGATAAATGGCTCAGTGAGCCTCACTTTTTGAGTTCTTAAGTCTCTTGCTTTGTGGTGGTCAGACCAGGGTGCAGCTGCCTTAGCTAGTTCCCTGTTTCAGCTTGCAAGGCTCACTTCCTGTAAGATATTCCCGAGGAGAAGCCACATGGACCAACCCAGATGCTGTCCTGTGTGCTGGAGACCATGTGGAGATCCCTGCCAGCTCTGAGATGCTTACTCTTTCACTGACTCAGCTTTCCTCCCGCAGTCAACATCATTGTGAGATAGAGGAGGATTTTGTGGATTGGTGTTGGACATATGGGTTAATGTTGGACTTGTGGGTTTGGGCAGGACTGGGTTGGGATGTTTTCTTGATGCGCACTTAGCCTTTATATAAAACTCTGTCTCTCTCTCTCTTTTCTTTTTTCTTTATTATTTAAATCATATTTATTGAGCATTAGGCAGTGAGGCCACAACAGTAAAACATTAATATGGCCATTTAAACTTTGCATGTGCCAGACACTGTGGTTGGCTTGTTTTGTTTAATCATTTTATTAGGGGCTCATACAACTCTTATCACAATCCATACATACATCAATTATGTAAAGCAAATTTTTACATTCATTGTCCTCATCATTCTCAAAACATTTGCTCTCCACCTAAGCCCCTGGTATCAGCTCCTCATTTTCCCCCCTCCCTCCCCACTCTTCGCTCCCTCATGAACCCTTGATAATTTATAAATTATTATTTTGTCATAACTTGTACTGTCCGACGTCTCCCTTCACCCACTTTCTGTTGTACGTCCCCCAGGGAGGAGGTTGTATGTAGATCCTTGTAATCGGTTCCCCCTTTCCAACCAACCCTCCATCCACTATCCCAGTATTGCCACTCACAAAACTTGCCCTGAAGGGATCATTTGCCCTGGATTCACTGTGCTTCCAGTTCCTATCTGTACCAGTGTACATCCTCTGTTCTAGCCAGATTTGTAAGGTAGAGGGATCATGATAGTGTGGTGGGGGTGGGTAGGAAACATTTAGGAACTAGAGGAATGTTGTATGTTTCATCGTTGCTACATCGCACCCTGACTGGCTCATCTCCTCCCCAAGAGTGTTTCTGTGGATTTGTTTCTCTAAAGTACCCAGACAAACACACCTACCATAGTAAATCAAAGTCATTCCTACCTGATTAAAAATGACCAACACCAGTCCATTTTAGCTCACTAACAAATAGGGTATTGATTTATATGGGTCTCATTTCATTTTTGATGACTTTAAATTTCCTTAGATTGATATGTTATGCCTTACAAGTTCTTATGATTAATAATTGATATATGTAGCTATTTCTTCTCATCTTGAGTTATGCTCCATCAGCAAATGAAGGTCTGCAAAAACATTATTCCATATTAATGTCATTATGGTGACTCTACTTTGAGAAGGCAGTTCTTCCTCCATCATATTTTTATTGCCTTCTGGCCTGAAGGCTCATCTTCTGGCACTATATTGGACCATACCCTACTGCTATACATAAAGTCTTCAGTATCTGACAATGTTTTGCTGCTATCCATAAGATTTTCAGTGACTAACCTCTCCAAAGTAGACAACCTATTCTTTCTTCATAGTCTATTCTTAATCTGTAAACTCGACTGAAAGCTATTCACTTTGGGTGACCCTCCTATTTGAATACCTCACATAAAACCTCCTCTCTCCAAGGTTCTTCCAGATTTAGTAGTTTCTATTAATTAAAAACAAACAAACAGCAACAACAAATAGCATCAACAAATCTATGTGGCATTATTGGGTCTTCAGCATACATTGAAGAATCTGATTGTTACCAGACCCCCCTGGAATTTAAATTTACATATGTCCAAGACCATTAGGTAATTCAGTCAAAACCTAGGCTTGTACAGACCACATATCATTATGTGGAAAGATTCAAGGTCATGAGATATCTTTAGATGGTTCTGTTCACTCAATATAGAATATGCATGCAGTCTCAGAAGCCATACATCTACCAACTCTGAAACAACCAAAACTCAAAATTCAAACTCAAATTCATTATCATGGAGTTGATTGTGATTTATTGTAATCCTATAGGACAAGAGTAGAACTGACCCTGTGTGTTTCTGAGATTTTAACACTTTATGGGGATGCAAAGCCTCATCTTTCTCTCTCAGAGTAGATGGTGGTTTTAAACCGCTGATTTTGTGATTAACTGTCCAATGTACAACTCACTAAGCATGGTCTCTAGAATATTGCCTTACTACTGTCAAAGACTTACCATCACATGGAAAGTCTTAGTCACACTTCAAACCACAATTTGATGCCTATATTTCAAGAACCCCTTCAACCAAACTGTAGCTCCTGGAAGAAATTACTAGTCTTCACCCAGAGTCTTACTGAATAAAATGGACTTGGATTGCTAATCAAAAGATCCCCAGCTGCTCCACTGGATAAAAATGAGGTTGCCTGTTCTGGTGACAGTCTTGTAAACTTTACATACGGTCCCTATCAGTTAGAATTGACTCAATGGAAGTGTAGTTGGTTCTTGGTTTTAGATCTTAGCAGGTCCAACTCTTCTAATCAATTTCATTTAATAATGGAGCTGGTTCATAAAGTGCTCTGAGAAAAACTGTTCATATGGAAGAGGGTGTTAGAAAAGACATAATCCCCAAATTCAGAGACAAGGGAAATTACCTCACACAAAATATCATCACACTCAGGAAGCATGTTTCATAGGAAGGAAGTTATTAAAGAGCATAGGTGAGCGCAAGTTAACACCTAAATTTATTGTTGAGCCAATCACAGAAAGTAAATAAGCATAAATGCAATTTCTCATATAATTGGAAAATTCCAATATTCTAGTAACTTAGATAATTTCCTTGTTTACAAATTTGCAAAGGTGAATATTTCAATAAAGGATTTACCTTTCCAAAGATACATTTTCTAGTTTTAGTTGCTAAAGATTGAAGTAGGAGGGAGCTGCTTTTAATTCCATGTTTCCATGAACTTTTTGAATCTATCATATTTAATCAAAGAGAAAAATTAATAAATTTTAACATTCATCATGTTATGAAAGGCTATATAAGCATAGTTATGATGTATAATTAGCATAGAGTGTTAACACAAAAATGAATGTACTTTTCTACTGAAACAGAACTGAGACCCCTAATGCTTTACGCTCAGCTATTCTGTCAGAATTCATTCAGTAATTGTGGTGGCAAGGAGTTACGGGCATAATGATAAGTTGTATATTATTGTTGAAATATTATGGGATCATTATGTATTTATTCACCCTTTTATGACTGAATCACTTTATATTTGTAGTTTTGGGTAATGTGTGGAGATTTTCATTACTGAAATGCATGCCCCTTGCTGTGTTTGTAAACATTGTCGTGTATTTGTTGAAATTCACAATGATTATTTGGCACACATGCATGCTCCAGTGGACTCTGCAGGCAGGATTACTGGAGTGACACTGAAAAAAAATGTTTCCCTAGTCTTTCTCTACTTCTTTTTTTTTTTGTACTGAATGGAATGTTTGATATCATGAAGTAACATGATAGCACCCTGTTCTCTCTGTACATAATTGTTTATAAGCCCAAATGATTAAAAAAATACAAGTGATACTTATTTATATTTGTGATCATGTGATCATGAAATACATCAAGGATACATGAGTACACTGTACTTCACCTGAAAAAAACAAACATAAAAACCCTACTTACTTAAATATTACTTAATTCCAAAAAACAACATCTTCCCCCAAACAGCCCCACCCCAAAAAAAACCCAAACTCACTGCCATCAAGTTAATGCTGACTCAAGTGGGCCTCCTGTGAGTTTCTAAGATGTAGAATGCCCAATCTTCCCCCCTGTGGAGGTGTGTGTGGTTTCCAACTGCTCACCATGCAGCTCGTAGCCCAACTGGTAAACACTACAACCACTAGGAATCCTAAAACCCAAAGCAAGTAGAAAGTATCCAGACAAGCAATGTTTTACACTGTTGTGTATGTGGTCCCCTGAGGTGAAGCAGTTAACAATAGCTTACGCTTTTTACTTCAAAATTAGTCTCTCCATCATTCATTAGGATATTGCTCCCCCAAATTATTTGATCTACTGCCCGCTTTTCAGGAAAAAAATTGCACAATACCCCCCTCACTACGAAAAATATCTGTACCCATAATGAAAAATGTCTGTAGCCCATATGTAGGATAAAGTGCAAATATCTGCTTTTGCAGTGCCCCTGGGAACATTGCAGCTTCACCTAGAACAGCGGTTCTCAACCTGTGGGTCGCAACCCCTTTGCGGGTCAAATGACCCTTTCACAGGGGTCGCCTGATTCATAACAGTAGCAAAATTACAGTTATGAAGTAGCAACAACAATAATTTCATGGTTGGGGGATCATCACAACATGAGGAACTGTATTAAAGGTTTGCGACATTAGGAAGGTTGAGAACCACTGATCTATAAGTTGGCATCGCCCACTTTGGGGAACCCTGATTTAGAAGTAGCAATATAGACTTAAAAGGGTATGCACTTAAAATGTTTAAATTTTTGAAATACAGGACGCATATCTCACTAGGTACAGCTCATTTAAACCCCTTAGAGCAAAATCTCATTTCTGGAAATTGACCTACTAACACCTGCTAGGTTGATTTTGGTTATCATCACTACTAAATTGTCAGGGAAAGTTAAACAGAAGTATCCACCTTCCTTCAAACCACCAGAGTGTCAACTCTCCTCTAAATAAATCATGCAACTATTTTACAGGTTTTAATGACCAGATGTGTTTTGTTTCCTCAATCATCTGATAGCATGAGAAACATCTGTTAACCTTTCCGGAGAAGAATTAATTTGGGGTTATTGGTGAGGTTTTTTTTGGTCTTTGCTTCTTTTTTATTCTTTTGAAAGGTCATGGGAGCTTGGTCACAGTGAGCGGGAGGAAAAGAACAATATTTTCTGTTTATTTGATCAAGTCATCTAGAGGTCAATTACATAGCAATGAACTTGACTAAGACCTGGGAAGATAGGTTGATATTAAGCTAGCTTTTTAATCCTGCATCATCATTGGATTTATTCCATGGTAGTTTGTTTGTTTTCCCTAAATTGAAGATACCGACATAGAGTGTCTTACAATGCTATCCTTCCTTAAATTCGAAGACTCGCACACTGCTTCTTACCCTCTGCTCCCTTTTAAAACCAAATTAAGAAACATCCAGCACAGCTTCTGAATTATCATCAGTTAATTATCAGAAGAGCAGCCTTCTCAAAGTAGAATTGACCACAATGACGTTGATGAAGTAAAGTTTTTGTGTCTTCCACTTGCTGATGGAAAATGACTCAAAATGAGGGAAAAAAATCTGTAAACATCTATTAATAATTGGAACTAGGAATGTAGGAAAATTATAAGTATTTAAAACGAATTGGACTGTATAAATATCAATATTCTAGATATTAGTAAACTGAATATGACTGGTTTGGGCCATTTGGAGTCAGATAGTCATATGGTTTGCTATGCTGTGAATGACAAATTCAAGAGAAATACTCTCACATTTGTTGTCAAAAAGGACATTTGAAGATCCATCTTGAAATACAATGCTGTCTGTGATAGGATGGTATTTATTTACAAAGGCACTTCAGACACTACAGCTCTTATTATAATTTACACACCACCTCCTGAAAATAGTGATGCAGAAATTGAGAAGACATACTATCAAGATGCTTTGGTAGCCATTGGTCATTGGGACACATATGTTGGAAACAAAGTGTAACAGTAGCTGAAGAAGGGGACTTTCATGATAGAAATGAAGTTATAGCTCGCATGATAGGATTTTCCAAGAACAACAATTTCATCACAAATAGCTTTAAGGGGTTAACACAAAAGGCAACTATCTGCATGGGCTTCTCTATGTGGAATACATGAAATTGACTACATGTGTTAGCAGAGACCAGGAAGAAGCTCATCATCACAGCTGAATGTAGTCCAATAGACAAGAAACCACCCATTGTGGAGGAGACCTTCAATTGCTCATAAGTAAGCCAACATTGAGGCTGAAGAAAATGAAAGGAAGTCAAGAAGAGCCAAAATATGACCTCAAGGACAGATTTGAAGCATTAAACACTAGGGACAGAAGACCTGATGAACTGTGGGAGGATATCGGGAACATTATTCATAAAGAAAGCTAGTAACTAAAAAGACCAGAAATAAAGAAAAGATCAAAGTGGATATGGGAAGAGACTCTGAACCTTGCTCATAACAATAGAATAGCTAAGGCAAATGGATGGGGAAAATGATGATGCAGCAGAGCTGAACAGAAATTTTCAAAGGGTATCATGAGAAGAAAAAGTATTATAATGAAATGTGCCAAGAATTAGAAATAGAAAAGTGAAAAGGAGGAACACACTCAATGTATCTTAAGCTGAAAGAATTGAAGGAAAAATTTAGTTGAGTTGCATAATTGAAAGATTCTATGGGTAAAATAATGAACAGTGCAGAAAGCACTAAAAAACAGAGAAAGTATACACAGTCATTGTAACAAAAAGAACTCGTTGATATTCAACCATTTCATAAGTAACAAACGATCAAGAGCCAATTTTACGGAGGGAAGATGTCCAAGCCGCACTGAAGATGTTAGCTGAAAGCAAGGCTCCAGGAATTGATGGAATACCAATTGAAATGTTCCAACAAGCTGATGAGGCAGGCACTGGATGCAACCACTCTCCCATGCCAAGAAATTTGGAAGAGAGCTATTTAGCAAATTGAGACCCATATCTGAGCCCACCCCAAAGAATGGTGACCCAACAAACTGTTCAAATTTGAGACCAATTATCATTAATATCACATGCAAGTAAAATTTTGCCATAGATCATTCAGCAACAGTTGCAGCAGTACATTGACAGAGGTTCGAGCCAGAATCAGTTAAGAACTAGGAACAATAAATATCATTGCTGATGTCAGATGGATCTTGGCTGAAAGTAGAGGATACCAGAAATATGCTTTCTTGTCTTTTATTGATGATGCAAATTTGTTTGACTATATGGATCATAACAAACTGTGAATAAGAAAAATGGAATCCCAGAACACTTTATTGTGCACATGCAGAACCTATAAATGGATCAGGAAGCAGTTGTGGCAATAGAACAAGGGAAACCCACAGGGTTTAAAATCAAGAAAAGTGAGAGATTGGGCTGTGTCCTCTCACTAATCTTATTCAATCTGTATGCAGAGCAACAAAAAGAAAAGAGAGAGAGAAGATTGATGGTTAGATGAAGAAGAATGCCACATCAGAGAGGAAGAAGGCTTATTAACAACCTGCGATATGCACATAAAACCACATTGCTTGCCAAAAGACTACCTGTTTATAGAGATCAAGGATTGCATCCTTCAATATGCATTACAAATTAATGTAAAGAAAACCCAAATCCTCACAGCTGGACCAAAGAAGATCCTCATGACTTTGTCAAGGATGTCAACTTACTTGGATCTGCAATACTCATGGAAGCAGCAGTCAAAAGTTGAAAGTACACATTGCACTGGGTAGTTTGCTGCACAAGTCCACTTTAAAATGTTAAAAAGCAAACTTGATACTTTGAGGACTAAGGTGTACCTGACCCAAGCCATGGTATTTTCAGTTGCCTCATATGTACGTGAAAAAAAGGAAGACCAGGAAGAATCTGCGCACTTGAATGATACCGGTGAAGACAATTTTTAAAAGGCACTGAACTGCCAATAGAACTAATTCTTTTGGGGAAAAGTACAGGCAGAAGGCAAGGACAGTGAGACATTGTCCCACTTACTTTATACATTTTAGCAGGAGAGACCAGTGCCTGAAAAGGAACATCATGCCTGGTCAAGTCAAGGAGCAAGGAAAAGTGGTTTGACGCAGCGCTTGCAATGATGAGCTCAAACATGGCAACTGTGAGCATGCCGCAAGACAGGGCAGTGTATTGCTCTGTTCATAGGGCCGCTTTGAGTTAGAACGGACTCAACACTACCAAAAACAACACCACAGCATGATGTCAACAACACGACAGCCGCAATATATGTTGTCACAGGAAGGTCCGGGAATATTCGTTAGTTCGAGACTACGGTCCTTGACAGGATGTGCTTCTTTGGATCCCATGCTTTCAAAGGTCTTCCAAATTGACCTGGTGATATGATATCTTTCCAGGGACTTTTGCTTCCTTGGCTCAAGCACTTTTGTTGTCAGATGACCTGCATGTTATTCCTGCCCTCTCCGTTTGGCTGCCCATGTCTGGTGCTAACTGACAGTTGCTTGCTTTGATGGAACACTTTCTTGGAAGGAAAAGAGCTCAAAAGAGACAGATGATAAGAAAAGATAGTACAAGTGACTTTAGAGGCGATATAACATATACATTTCCAAAATCCTATGGCAACACATCCTATATCCTAAGGGTGACTTCTTTGGATCAAATGCGAAACTTATAATGTTGCACAACTCAGCAGGTAGGAGCATGGTTTCACTATGGTGGGGAAAAATAATGGAAAACTATTTCATATGTCTTTTCAAAGCTCAATTTGGTTGACTTAGGGAAATATTGAAGTATTCCATTGTCTTTAGTATATGAATTGCAAGAGTCATTCTTTTAAGGGGACAAACTTTTCCCATAATAATAAACAGACTCTCACAACCATAGTCATAAAGAGCCCTGTGGACAGGTCCATGATTAAGGGAATCAAAAAACCTAGCCTCACTCTTTCTTCACTTATTCTACCCCCTTTCCTAATTATATCAATGTTCTTTTTGAGAGAGGCAACCTCAAGGGACGACGAAAGCATGCATTAGGCCTGAATGAGAGTTCACAATGATTTAATCTGCACATTTTACAGAAGAAGGCAATAACAATTGGGGGCAATCTATTGTAGAAGGGATCGTTTATATAACTCTAATCTGAAGCTAATCAATGTCGGGCGAGAACAGTCCCTGAAGGAGATCATGCTGGGTAAAGCAGAAAGAAGGGCACAGAAAGGAGAAAGTCCCTCAAGGAAATGGATTTGCACAGTACCTAGACCAATGGGCTCAAGTGGAGGACAATTATGAGAACGACAAAGGGCCAGGCACCATTTTGTCCTGCTGTGCACACAGTCTTTATGGGATGGAGCCAACTGATGGCTCCTAGAAACAACAATCTGAAGCTTCCAGTGCTTTAGCAACTTGCTGAAACATTTCAATTAATATTCTATTAATTCCTGGAGCCTTGCTTTGGGCTAATGCTTTCTACTGCAACTTGAATTTCCTTCAGGATGATTGAATTTTGCTCATAAGATACCTTTTGGAATGCTTGAATGTCAACTAGTTCTTTTTGGTACAGTGACTGTGGAGTATTTGCATATTCTGTGATAACTTCCTGCATCGTTCAATATTGTGCCCATATAATTTTTCTAGATGCAATTCAAGACTTGAATTTTTCCTGAGTTATTTCAGTTTACATTTCCTATTTGGTTTTCTATCTCTAGATCAATAAATAGCTCAGAGAATAATAACTAGGATGTATTAAGTGAAAAATACCCTATAGACAGTATTACATCTAATCTTTACAAAATATAATTGCAGAGAGATTTCGTAAGGCCCAGTGAAAAAGGAGCCCTGGTGGTGGAATTGCTATATGCTTGCCTGCGAACCCAAAGGTCTGGAACTCAAATCTACTCAAATCTCCCACGGAGAAAGACCTTGACAATTTTTCTCTCACAATCATTAGGAAAAGAAAAGGAAAAAAAATAAAATCATGCTTCTTGTCATTAAAGCAGTTTGGACTCATTGTGACCTTGGAGGACACCGTAGACTTGTACCTTAAGATTTCCAAGGCTAATCTTTATAGTAACACACTGCCACATCTTTCTCCCTGGGAGCAGTTGGTAGATTCCAACCACAAGCATTCAGTGGCATCAGAGGGCTCATTTCACTGTGCCACCAACATGAGCCTTAAGATTCTATCCTAGGAAATCCTGTAGTACAATTCTTCTATGTTCTATAGGTTCAACATGAGTCACAATCAACTCAACGCATGTAACACTAGAAATTGAGCCTTAGAGAACTTACCGTAAGTGCTTTCTTCAAATGACATAGATAGTAAATATTTGGAATAGAGCATTGAACTAGAATTTTAGTTGCTAGGTTTGGTTATAATGTTATGTTGCAATATTACGATTAGCTATTACTGTATCAGGAGGCCTTGTGGCTCAGTTGGCTGCGTGCTGGATGTTCAGCCTCACCAGCTAAAAATGATAAGGATGATGAGGATGCTGCCGCTCCTGTAAAGACTTATAGCCTTGAAAACCCCGTAACGGGTTTCCCATAAGTTGGGATTAATTCAATGGCAGTAGATTTCTTTAATTATATTATGTCAAATAGAGAATATTTGGCATATATTGTCAAATTATGTTATACTCCTTATAAGACCCAAATACTGGCTTTCAGAAATAAAAATAGATTTTACTGCTTCAGCAGTTAATGAATCTGGCATTTAAAAATAATAATTATAATATTTATAATAGTAATACATTTTTGAGGTGTTTGATACCTAGAGAAAAGACTATTTCTTGTTATTTCTGCCAATAATAAACAGTGAGATATGTGGGTGGGGTAAGGATGTGAGTTGTTAAAAGTACAATTTATTCTAAAAATTGGTTTCATCTATTATTTTGTTGAAAGCATTTGCATCCATTGCTCTAGCTACACTTCTCCCTTTCACTGGATTCTTTCTAAGCACGGGTGGCATTTCTTTTCTGAACTGGAACAGTAAAACTCTTGAAATGCCATGGTTTCCTGCCTCCTTGTCACACATTTGATAACTGAGTGTGCTGAAGTTTAATTAATTCATTCTGAATATTGGTTGGGAATCAGAAGGCTTATTCATCTCTAGCAGATATGCTTGAGAAAATATGTATTAAACATGTGGGGATTTTTTTCATTTGTTTCCCACTCATCTATTTTTAAAATTTTGGTATCATTGCACAACATTGTTAAAAAACACTACTATGTTAATTTTATATCTAAAACACAAATGATTATCTAGAGCAGTGGTTCTCAATATTCCTAATGCCACACCCCTTTAATATAGTTCCTCATGTTTTGGGGAGCCCCTAACCATAAAATTATTTTCTATACTACTTCATAACTATAATTTTGCTAGTTATGAATCATAATATAGATATCTGATTTGCAGGATGTATTTTCATTGCTACAAATTGAACAAAATTAAAGCATAGTGATTAATCACAAAACAATATGTAATTATCATTCATGAAGTGTTGTTTTACTTCCAATACTGCTGTTTTCAGCTTAGTGGCCACTTTTAACAGAGTGGCTGCTTTCAACACAGCACTTGCTCTCTACACAGTAGCTGCTCTCTACACAGTAGCTGCTCTCTATACAATAGCTGCTCTTTACACATGTGTGACTGGTCTGCTTAAATACATTATGGTGCCAACCCTGCCACATATACCTGTATTTGTATGGGGTGTATGTGACGGGGTTGGTATATGTGGGCATATCTTCACATGGGAAGACCCGCCTGGAGATGGATAGAGGAGCTGTGTCTCAGTTCCTAAGACCATTGGAAATATGTGTTTTCTAATAGTCTTAGGCAATCCCTGTGAAAGGGTTATTCAACACCCTAAGATTGAGAACCCACAGATTGAGAACCGCTGATCTAGAGTGTGATTATTTATACTAGAACAATGTTTATCACCTTAAAAAGGCATTAGACTGCCAATGTTACCGTAGTAAATAAAAATGTATTCCTAAGCATGGCCCACTTAGATGTCAAGACTTTCAGGGTTAAAGCCTTAAAGAGAATAGATATTCAGTTATGGGATTCTCATCTTCTATGACAGATGAAAGAAGAAGAATAGTGCTTTCTGCTCCTGTTACGAGGTATAGTCTCAGAAACTCACAGTGGCATTCTACCCTGCCCTATAGCATCATGCCAGAGGCCCGGATTCCTGTCTAGACTAATAAACCACACGTGCAATCCGTGGAGCATTGTGTGTTGCTAATAATACTGAACAGACTTCAGGTGAGGCTCTAAACTGAAACAGTAGGGAGAAAGTCTTGATGATCTACTTCCCTAAATCGGGCAATGGAATGTATGGATCCCACCAATTCAATCCTTTGAGCATGAGGTGAGCATGAGTCAGGACGAGACAGCAACTAACAACAATAGCAAGCTGTACCTTGAATTATAGCAGTGTGTATCAGTAGGAAAGTAGATTCAGTTTGCCAAAACTCTTGGTGAAAGAAACAAAGTGCTAAAGGTGAGCGATGGTCCTATTTTCGCACCAGAGCAGGTGTGAAAGCAGCAG
The DNA here is from genome assembly GCF_050624435.1 of Tenrec ecaudatus. NCBI lineage: Eukaryota > Metazoa > Chordata > Mammalia > Afrosoricida > Tenrecidae > Tenrec > Tenrec ecaudatus. The sequence goes on from NC_134532.1 coordinate 114,436,478, forward strand.
GCCAGTGAAATTAAACAAATCTGACACTAATACACCCGTCTGTGAACTTGGTGGTAGAAATAGCCCCTTTCCACAGCTCTCCTAAGTGTGTTGCAGTCAACTAAACTTCTTGCTAGCTGGGGCTCACTTCATGGCATCCTGTCTCATTTAGCTCGTTCTCTAGGCTGAAGTTTGAAATGCCTGTCAATTGGCCTGTTATTATTTCATAGTACATAAACTTTCATGAATATATTTCTCTGCTTAGAGACTTTATAGCTGTTTTACCTGTATCTTCTTATTATTTTATTATATTAGACTTACATACTCATATTAACCTCCATTTTTAACCCTTGACTCACAGGAAATACTTTTATTTTATGATAATTTTATTCTGTTTTAATTTATTATCATTTTCAAGAATGTTTGGAGTCACTATTTTGTTTTGTTTGTTTTTTTACTTTTAAGGGCATGTTATTATTCCCTAAGTAATATTTGACAAAACTCTGTTTCAGTGCTTGAAAAATTTTAACCTGTTCTTGTTAGGTGACACCAAGTCAGTTCCAACACATAGCAACTCTAAACACAACAGAACAAAAGGCTTGGCAATTCTGCACCTTTGCCACAATTTTTCCTGTTTAAATTCATTGTTGCAGCCACTATGTCCATCCACCTCATTGAGGGCTTTCCACTCTTTCCCCTCCCCCACTACTTGACTGAGCATGGTGTCCTTTTTCAGGGACTTGTCTCTCCTGACAATATGACCCCAGTATGTAAGGTGAAGTCTGGCTGTCCTTGCCTCTAAGGAGCTACCCTTGGCTGTACGTCTTCCAAGGCCGTTCTTTGTGTAAACCTCACTTCCCCGCTGAGCTGTAGACCAAACCGAACAATCAACTGTGTTCCAGAGAGCTATGCTTTGATGGCCCATACACACAAAATTCAAGATGTATAAACCACAATTACTGGCTTCTCAATCAACTCTAAATCACCTGTCTTCTCCTGCAGAATACTTCCCAAATGAAACAAGAATCAGCGCTGTCTTCTAGCTTGCCTGGACTTACCATAATTAGTTAATCACTAAGTATTGCCCACTTTATTTTCCAAAATGATCTCAAATCTAACATTTTCTCCCTAGTATAATTGAAAATATTGTCATTTGGTTTCTCGTTATTTCTCTGCTGGTTATATAGTTGAGGACTGCTTTCACCATGCTAGCTATGATGTTGAATGATCTTTTCTCTCTTTTTTTCCCTTTTCTCTTTTCAGTTACCTTTTCCCTATTCACCCTCCCTTCTTACTTCCCACCCTGCCCTCCTCTAGACACACACTCCATACCTGTCCCCTCAACCCCTGGCTTCGTAGTCATCAAAATAGTTCCCTTTGGTGTGAAGACCATTGTGTTCAAGCGGGTTAACTAGAGAAAGAAATTCATGGACACTCATATATATCTAAGAGAGAGCTTATATCAAAGAGCAGTTGTGTACTGAGTAAACAGCCCAACCTGGCTCCAGAGCAAGTCCATAAGGCCAATGTTAGCCCATATGGCTGATGCTAGTCCATAAATTCCTCTTTACATTCATGCAGCACATGAAATGATGTCAAATGCAGGAAGCTCACAGACCCAGTGAGTGGAAAGTCTCGTGGTTGCAGTGGCAGCATTTCAGTGCTGGGGCAGGTCTCCACATGGCTCCTCCAGGTCCAGGGCTCTGGCTACTGTCAGGGTGACTCCATGTGGCTTGGCTTGTCCACAGGAATGTGAAGCCGGGAGAGTGTGACCCTCCTCCAGGGAGAGAGAGGAAGTTCCCAGAATCCTAATGAGAAGGCCATGCCCATCATGCTGTTACCTGATTGACAGGTTAGACTCCACCCTTTCTTACTTAATATCCTCAAGTTGACATGACATTATGTAACTACCATAACATTTATGTTTTTCTTTCTTTATGTATTTGACTAAATTTGCTGAGAATATTGTACTCTATTCTCTCATGTATAATAACAACAAATCAAAAACCCAAAACAAAAGAAAAAACACAAACACAAGGTGTATAGGATTATAGAAAAAAATACTATATGAAGAGCATTAGATAATGTTTAAAGACCGAAAAGAATTCTAATACATGAAATGGAAAAATTCAGTTATATGAATATGCCAATTCTCTTTAAGTTCATTAAAAACATAATTGCAATGAAAATTTCAGTGAATTTTTGTTCTTTGTTTGATGTTTAATGGTTTAAATCTTGGAAAAATATTAACCAGGATATTTTTGAGGGATGGGAAAAACAGCCAAGTAGGATTACTTGATCAGGTTAATAAAAAATAAAAAGAAGAGAAGAAATATTCAAGAAACTAAATATATTATGTAACATACATGACACTTGGCACCCTGGGGGCACAGTGGCTGCAAATTGGGCTGCTAACCTCAAGATCAGCGGTTAGAAACCACTGGGTGTTCAGAGGGCGAAAGACAAGGCTTTCTAAGACCTGGTACAGTGCTACGGTCTTGACAACCCACAGAGGCGGCTTCACCTTGTCACCTAGGGCCACTATGAATCAGACATGCATCAATGGCAGTGAGTGAAATTGTAGTCCTTGATCTTTATCAGTAAGTGCTTCAGAGCCTCTTGACACTTCTAAACAAAGTTCTGTTAGCAGCACATTGCAGGTTGTTAATGGGTCTGTCCTGAATACTGAGGCCTCATTTTCTTCATATACCTCATAAGTACTTCTGACCATTTTTGCTTAGCATATAGATTGAAGAAAAACAGGCAAAGGATATAATTCGAATGATGAACACCTTCCTGATTTTTTTCTTTTTCTTTTATTTTATTGGGTGCTCTTACAGCTCTCATCACAATCCATACATAGATCCATTTTGTCAAACACATCTTTAGATATGTTGTCATCATCTTTTTCAAAACATTTGCTTTATACTTGAGCCCCTGGCATCATTTCAGCTGTCACCCTTCCACCCTCCCTCCCCCATGTCCCCTTGATAATTTGTAAATTATTCTTTCTTTTTCATGTTTTACACTGACTGCTTTCACCCACGTTTCTGCTGTCTGCCTCCCTGGGATGGGGACTATACGTTGATCATTGTGATCAGTTCCCCTTTACTTACTCCCCCTTACCTTCCTAGTATCTCTGCTCTCCTTATTGGTCCTGAGGAGTCTATCTGTTCTGGATTTCTTGTGTTTCCAGCTCTTATCTGTACCAGTACACATGTTCTGGTCTATTCAGATTGGTAAGATAAAAATGGGGTCATGGTAGTGGGTTGTGGAGGAATCATTACAGAACTAGAGGAAAGTTGTTTGTTTCATCTGTGCTAAGCTGCACCTTGACTGGCTCGTCTCTTCCTTGTGGCTGTTCTGACAGCAGGGTGTCCAATTGACTACTGATGGGCTTTGGGTCTCCACTCTGCTCGCCCCCTCATTCCCATTGATATGCTCTTTTGGGTTTTTTTTTTTTCAGTCTTTGATGCCTGATACCTGATCTCATGGACACCTCATGATCACACAGGCTGGTGTACTTCTTCCATATGGGCTTTGTTGCTTCTCAGGTAGATGGCTGCTTGTTTATCTTCAAGCCTTTTAAGACCCCAAATGCTATATATTTGATAGCCAGGCACCATCAGCTTTCTTCACCACATTTGCTTATGCACCCATTTTGTGTTCAGCTATCGTGTCAGGGTAGGTGAACATCACAGAGTGCTGTGTTAATAGAATGAATTATTCTTGCGTTGAGGAAGTACTTGAGTGGAGTCCCAATGTCCATCTGCTGCCAGAGTATTTTATAGATAAATATATGTACATAGCTCTATTCCCCTGTTATTGTATATAAATGGATTTTTATATATGCCTGTATTTAGGCCTCTATAACTGTCCTATGCCTCCCAGTTCTTTCCTCTATTCTTTTACTTTCCTCCCATCCCACTGTCATATTTGGCCTTCATTTGGGTTTTGGTAATTGCCCTCAGCTACATTGCCCCCGATTGAGTTCCCCAATACCCCACAAGCATCCTATGCCCTCCTAGCCATAAATATTAGAACACTTCTTCTTTCCTTGTCCCTGGGCTGTTGGTGCCCCCACGTTTTACCCCATCTCTCCCGCTCCCATGTCCCCCTGGAACCAGCAGTCTCCTCATGCTCTCCTCTGGATCGTTTGCCCTGCCTGTTGTCCAGAGAGACATGCGAGAAAATAATACGCACAAAAACAAAGCTGAGCAAAGCATAGTAAAAAAAGAAGACGAAAAATAATTCAACAACAACTAATACAGCAAAACAAAAAAACACAAAGAAAGGGAAAACAAAAAACCAACAGCAAATACTGAAAAGTCTTCAAGCAGTTCCAGGTCTGTCTGTTGACCTTTATGAGTGTTTTCCGCACCCTGGCCCCCAAGGCCTCCTTTGACATTCCTCCAGGACGTCATTGCTTTGCTCCCCTTGCTGTTCCACTGTACACCCTTATTGTTCACCCTGGTAAGTATGGTGGGGTTGGATTGGCTACATCTCCTACACTGTGTCCCCAGTGCTGTGCCCCTTAGCACTATAGATCAGTGAGGGCCATGCCATCCTGTCTCGTGATGGGGCCGGCCCCGTGACCCCCTCTGTGCCTGCTGCTCGGAACTGGAATATTGTGTTCAGGGTTGGGTGGGCTGGGGTGTGTTCCACTCTCTTTCCATCTTTGTTTGCTCCTGTTCAGAAGCGCTCCACTTCCTGAGCTGCCGCTTCCCTGCTGCCCTCTGAAGTACCTTCCTCTGGGGTGCATTCCTTAGGTAGTTGATCTCTCTATTGGTTTCCTGATTCATGTCTGTATGTTGCATTCACATCTTAGTGCACTGGGTTGAAGTCTGGTTCCTCTCTCCCTCTCCTGTGGAGACGTAAACACCTTTCCCTTGGGTGGGTTAGTCCCCTGTCCCTCCACCAGCCCTGTCTCTCTCTCTCTCTCTCTCTTTTTATTTTTCTCCCTCCTTATTGTTTGGCTGCCATACGTATCCCTAGGTTGGGTTTGGCACCATAATACCTAGACCTCACCGTGGGCATGTATGCACTTAATAGCTTTTACCATAAGTGCCCTTTTGCATTTGTTGTTTGCTTACCTCAGTGGACTCATATTGTACTTGTCCTTTTGTGTCTGACTTACTTCATTTAGGATGATTTCCACTAGGTCTTTGAGGCAATGGGTTTCATTCATTCATCGCTGCTTTTTTGGGACGCACAGTACTCCATTGAATGTATGTATCACAGTTGTTTAATCCATTCATCCCTTGATGAAAATTTGGCTTGTTTCCAACTCCTTGCAATTGTGAACTGTGCCTTGATGAACTCTGGAGCACAGATGTCTGGCCGTGTTTTTGTTTTTATTTTCTTGTCTCTTCTGGGTATATGCCAGTAGAGGAATTGCTGGGTTGTATGGTAGCTCAATCTCCATCTTTTTTAGATATCACCAAATCGATTTCCATAATGGCTGTACATACATACCCTCAGGTCCACCATCAGTGGACGAGAGTTCCTATCTCTCCACAGCCTCTCCAACACTTGTTACTTTCTGATTTTCTGAATTGGGCTATCTTTGACGGTGTTGGGTGGTATCTCATAGTTGTTTTAATTTGCACTTCTTTTATGGCTAATGATCGGGAACATTTTCTCATGTTTATTGGCCATTCGGGTTCTCTGCTTGAGAAATTCTGTTCAGGTCCTTTGTCCACCTCGTCTGTGGGCAATTGGTTTTTTGGTGTGGTTTTTTTTTCCTGATTGTAAGTTAGAAGAGTATTGTAGATTTTAGTAATAAAACCATTGGCTGACGTGTCATTGCAAAAGATGTTTTCCAAGTCTGTGGCAAATTCTTTCAAATATTTTATCTTCAGTATATCCTCCTTGTCAATTTGTGCCCCCTCTGTGTTTGTGTCCTTCCCTATTTCTATTAGCCTATGTATTCCCCGAGTCAAAGTTCTCAGGTTTGTCCCAACTCCCTCATTGACGGTCCTAATAGTTTGAGATTTTACCTTGAGGTCTGTGATCCACCTTGAGTTTATTCTTGTTCATGAAGTGAGGTGAGGGTCTCGATTCATCTTTCTATAAGTAGATATCCATTTTTTTCCAGCAACACTTATTGAAGAGGACATCTGCTTTCCATTTGATATTTGTGGAGCCATATCGAAGGGTCTGTGTGCTGGTGATTTTATTTCTGGGTTTTCAATCCTTTTCCATTAGTCCGAATATCTATCATTATACTAATACCACACTGTTTTGACCACTGTGACTGTATAATAGGTGCTAAAGTCAGGTAAAGCAAGTCCTCCTACTTTGTCCTTCTTCTTGAGGAGTTCTCTGTTAATTCTGGGTTTCTTCCCTCTCCATTTGAAGTTGGTAATCAGTTTTGCCAATTCTTTGAAGATAGATGATAGTATTTGTATTGGGATAGTATTGAATGTATATGGTGTTGTGGGCAAAACTGACATCTTTACTATATTGAGTCTTCTGATCCACAAACATGGGTTATCCGTCCATTTGGTTTCTCTTAATAGTGTTCTTTAGTTTTCTTCGAAAAGATCTTTTGTTTGTTTGTTTTTTTTTAGTCAGGTATATCCCTAGATATTTCAATTTGTGCTTGGCTATTTTGAAGGGTACTATCTTTTTATCCCCTCTTCCATGGTCTTGTCCGATATATAAAGCAGACCAATAGACTTCTGTCTGTTGATCTTGTATCCTGCCACTCTGCCACATGCCCCTATTGCTTCTAGCACTCTCCTTGTGGAGCTTTTGGGATTTTGCATCTATATAATCATATCATCTTCAAATAATGAGAGTTTCACCTCTTCCTTACCCAGATGAACACCTTTGATGTCTTTTCTTGGCCTTATACTGCTAGCTAGGACCTCTAGTATGATGTTGAGTGGGAGTGGGGACAAGGGCACCCTTGTCTGGTCCCTTTTTCAGAGGGATTGTTACCATCTTTTCTCCATTGACTACCAGCTTGTTGGTTTGTTTTCATATACCTTGTATTATATTGGGAGGTTGTCCTTCCATTCCTCTTTCTTGAGTGTCAACAGGAACTGGTGTTGGAAGATGCCCAATGCTTTTTCTGTATCTATTAGTATTATCATCTGCTTCTTGTAATTTTTCACTTCAATGTGGCATATAATACTAATGGTTTTTTGTATGTTGAACCACCCCTGCATCCCTGGTATGAATCCCACTTGGTCATGATGAATTATTTATTTTATATACTTTTCTACTCTGTTGGTCAGTATTTTCTTAAGGGTTTATGCATTGATGTTCATTAGGGAAATTGGTCTGCAATTCTTAATTCCTGGGGAATCTTGCCTGGTTTAGGTATCAAAGTTCTACTAGCTTCATAGAAAGAGTTCGGGAGTTTGCCATCTTTTTCTCTGTTCTGGAAGAGTTTGTGTAGGATTGGTGTCAGTTCTTCCTTGAATGTGTGGTAGAATTGTTCTGTGAAGCCATCTGGTCAAGGGGACTTTTTTGTTGGTAATCCTTTGATAACAGTCTATTTCTTATTTGCTATGGGTCTGTTGAGATTCTTGATGTCCTTTGGGGATAGTCTAGGGCGGGATTGTTTCTCCAAGAATTTTTCCATGTCTTTCAAGTTGTTGAATTTATTGGAGTACAGACCTTCTTAGTACTTTGTAATTATCATTTTGATTTCATTAGGGTCTGTTGCAATGTCTGCTCTTTCATCCCTCATCTTTGCTATTGAAATTTATTTCTTCCTTTCTTTGATTAGGTTTCCCAGCTGTCTGTCTATTCTGTTTATCCTTTCAAAGAACCAACTTTTAGCAGTATTAGTTTTTTACATAGTTTTCTTATTTTGCCTCTCCTGAATATCAGCCCTGATTTTTATCATTTCTTTTCTTTTGCTATTAATAGGATTGTTCTATTGACTCTGCTCTAGTTGCTGTAAATTTTGAGCCAGCATATCAAGCATGTATTGCTATGAAATTTCCTCTGATAACTGCCTTTGCTGTGTCCCATAAGTTTTGTTACATGGTATTCTCATCCTCACGGTTTCTAGAAATTTCCTAACATCATCTCTTATCTGGACCAGTATGCAGTCCTTTTGCAATAGAGAGTTATTTGTTTGCTCCAATTGTTTGCTCTTGTTTTCTTCATCTTCATTTTGTTGATTTCCAGCGTTATGGCACAGTCATCAGAGAGAGGTCTGTATGATATCAATGTGCTTAAATTTATGCAGATTTGACTAATGCCCCAGCATGTGGTCTATTTTCAAATATGTGCCATGTGGACTTGAAAAGAATGTGGTTTTTTTGTATTTGGGTGGAGAGCTCTGTAGATATCTATCAGGACATATTGTCTAATGCTAGCATTTAATCTGTAGCCTCCTTGTTGAGTTTCTTTCCCCGTGATCTGTCTTTCTCAGAGAATGGTGTATTAAAGTCACTTACTACAATTGTTGAGCCTGTGATTTCTTTTTCCAGCTTTTGGAGCATTTGATTGACATATTCCACTTATCTCTTATTTGGCAAGTATATATTTAAAATGCTTAGTGGTTCTTGGTGTACAGTTCCCTTGAGCATTGTATAGTGTCCCTCCTTATCTCTTTTTATGGTTTCACTTTGAAATCAATTTTTATTCGAGATTAGAATTGCAACCCCTCTTTTTTCTTATTTGCTATTTACTTGGTATGTAATAATAATTCTCAACATATCAGTTGAATTTTTCAAACTTTTCAGAATCCGCTTAATTCTTTCTACAATATCAATTTTAGAACTAAATTGTTTCAAAGATATTTTTTGCTTTTTATATTGCTGATTTTCTAATTCTAGAAAAGTGTTTCATAAACTTATCTCCATTGAAAATAGAACTTGCTTCATGGGCTCTGTGACAAGTTCTGTCGACTTGGGTGGGCCACGACTGTTAGTGATTTGGCAGGTAAGACTTAGTAATCGCCCATGAAGTGACCTAATATAAGTACTGTAACTCCTTGAAGGAATCAGCTATGAGCAGCCATGCATTTGTGAGAAGATTAAGGTGACTAGCAACTACTTTATCAGGTCATAGCTCTGATATAATTGAAAGGATGCTTCCTCAATGGTGTGACCTACTTTATATATAAGTGGACACGGTGGGAAAGCTTTCTTGCTTTGTGATGAGTCTGGATCCTACATCTGGCTCATGGATGTCTACTTCTTTGAACTTGTGGCTACAATCTGCCATATGCCTGTCAACCCCAGGCACCATCAGTGACCTACCATCTGACCTGCCTACCTTAGATTTAGTCACCTCTCCTGGCACCAGCATGGTCTTCAGACCTTGGATTAATTCACATCTCCAGTCTGGTATGTTCCTGTGGATATTGGGTCCATCAGTATCAGAAACTATACAAGTCAGGGGAAGCCTCCAGCTTAAAATCTGACCCATGGAACTCAGCCTGGATGTGCCTGCTTCTACAACTGTGTGAATCATTTTCTTGATATCTCTCTCTCTACACACACACACACACACACACACACACACACACACCTGTGTGAGTATACATGTATATAATATATATGTATAATTATATTTCATCAAATCAGTTTTATTTCTCTAGAGGATCCAACCTAACATAGGTTCCTTTAGTTTTTTTCCTTCCAGTGACACAATATTTTTTTGTAAATTTTATGCTCTCATACTCATGTGCTCTAAAATTCTCACAAATATATACTATACAATATGTATGTATGAACCTCTGGAATATAAGAATTGACATATATTCAGCCACTATATAAAGTTTCAATAGCTCAAAGAACTTTTCTTCATAAAATGTAGTAATTCCAATAGGTTTACACATATGTTCTCTCAAAGTCACAAGAAATAGGTAATTCCCAACATAAAATGCTTGGAAAATTAGTTATTATTACAATTGTGCCAAAACCTAACTGATATTTTTTAAACGAAGCAAGGAAACATCATTGATGAACATAAATGCTAAACTTGTAAACAACATTTTATCAAATTGAATCCAGCAGTCTATCATAAACTAATATAAACACAGCCAACTTTATTCAGAACTAGAAGATGAACTACATTCTCAGCAGATGACCTTACCTCTTCACTGCAAAGATGGTGTTCATATGATTAACTACCCTTAACACTTCTTTAAAATCTGGGTTTTTTAAAACCCAATTCTCCTTGTTTCATTGAATATTTTCCCAGAAAGCATTCTCACATCTTTCATGTTTTTAATCTTTTCTGCTGTTTTTTTCTTTCTATTTGCAACTTCTACAATTCTCCTTCCTCTCTATATAAAATTACAGTTCTCTGCTTTCACTACCTCATCATTACTCATCCCTAATTTTATTTGACTGCTAACTGTATGTTTAGCAGTTCAAAACCACTGGCAGTTCCCAAGGAGATAAATGAGGTCTTCTGCTTGTTGTATTTACATAATTTTATGTCAACTTGCTACATTAGTGTAGGGGTAGAGTCTAGTGACCTGTCAATCAGATCACAGCCTGATGATGCCTCCTTGTGGGTAGGGTTTTCTCATAAGGATTCTGGGAAATTCCTTTCTCTGTGGGTGCAGTCCACAAGCTCTGCTTCACCTTCCTGTGCAAGGGCCAAACTTTTGGAGAGCTGGAGGAGCCACATGGAGACGTATGCCAGCACTTATATGCTTCCACAGTCATTGGATCCATAAGACTTTGCACCCACCAGCTATGATCTTCCTGTGTTCTGCATCATTGCATGTTACTGTGTGAATCTGAAGAGAGAATTATGGACTAGTATCAGACTTGTGGGCTGATATCAGACTTATGGACTTGATTTGGATTGGGCTGGGATGTTTTTTCAATATATAATTGTTATTTGATATAAAGCGCTCTCTTGCACATATATGAGTGTCTCTGGATTTGTTTGTGTTAATCAACCTGGATTAACACATTACTTCCATAAAGATGTACAGTCTCAAAAATCTACAGGGAAATTTGACTAGAGCCTATAAGCAGTGGTGGGATGCAAATAATTTAACAACCAGTTGACTGCCCTCATGATTGTCTTAATTATACAAAATAATATACCAAAAGGCAGTTAATTTTGTCATACAGTTAATAAATGAGAACAATGAAAGAAGTGCCTCAAACTAGATGATGGTATAAAAAAGAGTTTTAAAATATTAATGAAAAAATATTAAAAGATACCTGACAAAGAATAAAACTTAAAAAAAGATATTCCATATTATTTATGAGAGCTGTTACTTTTGATATTCTTCACATTTTTCTGAGCATCATTGGCTATGTCAATCATCTTTAATGATTTTTTTCACTGTAATAGTAGGATCCCATTCATTTCAAGATAAACCAATTAGACAATAGTCATGGTGTTTGATATATGAGTTAGGCATCTTCTCTTCTCTGAACACATTATGCTCACCTTTGAAAAACCCCTTCTACTTCTGCTGAACTTATAGAAGTTTTACAGTATGGCACATTTAATGAAATGAAAAAATAAATATTACAAGCATAATTCCATCTAATGTGTATACCTGTGAGCAGAACGAACATTACTAGTTGCACTTAGAATATGCTATTGTACAGATGAATATTAAAAATGAGTAAGAAATGTGAAAGCCTGTCATGCCAAATTGCTCCAAGAATTAAGCTTACGTTAGGTAACACAGTTATTAAAGTCCCATCAACATCTGATCTCATTTTTTCTTTCCTGTATTCCCTCCCAATTTTCATTTTATTATATGTTCCATATTGAAATTCAACAAAACAGTTACCATGTTGCCATTACCTAATCACATCATAAATTTTCAAACTTTCATATTTGAAACCAGTCATTATTCACTGTTACATTGTTTCACTCATAGCATCATTTGTCTTATATGTATCAAGTTTCCAGGTTTGTTTTCTACCATTGCTCTAAACTCTTTGGAAGCAAATCACATTCTTTTCTCATATACGTAGAAAAAAAGTTTCTGAACTTTATACAATAGAAGCTCAATAAACACATCATGAAGAATAGAGAGGTGGGCGGATGGATGGATGAATAAATAGATGAGTGAGTATATACAGAGAGATGGTATTTTCCTTATAGATAATATTTCAAATGACTAAAATAAAACCTAGTTTGGTTAATTTAATAACATATGAGGGGGCATCCAAAACAGAACCCTGGAATTTTGTCCCCCAAAACTATATATCTAATTTTTTTAAACAAAACTACCTTCATAGTACTCTCCATTACACAGTATATTATGTCTGCAATTCCATTCTTGGAAACATTTTTCACAGTCATCTGTTTAGATAGCCGACAGCTCCTCCTTTGTTTTCTTTCTTCACCTCTTCTAAGGTGTCACATAGCTGTCCTTTCATGTCCCACTTGATTTGCAGATACAAAAAGAGGTCTCACAGAGTGAGGTCACTTGAGTAAGGTGCGTGGGGCAAGAGAGACACGCTGCTTTTTGCCAAAACTGGCGCACTGAGATAGTTGTGTGAGCAGGTGCATTGTCATGGCGACAAGACCAGTCTCTGTCTGCCACAAATCAGATCTTTTTTGTTGCACACAGTCACACAATCTTTTCAGAAGCCAACATAGAAAGCTTGATTAAACATCTGACCTGGTGGAACAAACGCCAAATGCACTATCCCCTCACATCAAAATAACAAATGAGCATTGGTTTGGGGAGCACCCCTCATACATATTGTTAAGTGCCACTGAGTTGCTTCTGAGTCCCAGTCACTCCGAGTACAGCAGAGTTTAACACTGCCCCGTCGGGTGCCATCCTGACCATTGTTCACTGTGTCAAAACCTCTTGTGATTGGTCTCCTTCAGTACAGCTGCCCTGGACTTTGCCAAGCATGATGCCCTTCTCCAGGGTCTGCTCGCTCTTGACAACGTGTCCAAAGTACATAAAGAACTATTAAACTAGTAGGAAAGTTTTCTCGGTTAGTTGGAAAAATTTCCTAGAGGAGAAATTAATTTAGAAAGTTTCTGCTATAACACCATTAGAAGCATTTTTTGGTTGTTATTCATAGCTAGTCCATTGTATGATGGGGTAGGATCACTGTCACACATAATTTTCATTGGCTGCTTTATCAGCAGTAAATCACAAAGGTTTTCTTTCTCTTGCACCTTAGTTTAGAAGTTCATTGAAACCTGTTCGGTATTGCAATAACACACAAGCTCCAACAAACAAGTGAGCACTGACTGTGTTTTAATTGCATTGGGCAGGAATTATACCTACATCTCTAGCATGGACAGTGAAAAGTCTACCACTGAATCACCACTTTCACCATAGTAGGAAGTACTAAAACCAAACTGAATGCTTAAGCAAACCTCCAAAAGCAAACTCCCTGCCATTTAATCAACCACAATTCATACTGACTCTCTACAGTTTTTGAGACTGTAAATCTTTACCAGAGCAAGTAACCTCATTTTTCTTCCAAGGAGAGACATGAGGGTCTGAACCAACAGCCTGGTAATTAGCAAGTTAATGTTTAGGTGATAGCATATTTACTCATTTCTTTTCACTTGAAATTTTCAAATCAAATCTCAATTGATCCATTAATATTTACTTGTATAGTGGATCCTTGGTGACATAGTGGTTATGCATTGGGCTGGGATTTACAAGGTCCACAGTTCGAAATCACCAGTTGCTCTGTTGAAAGACCAAGCTTCCCGCTCTTGTAAACAGTCACAGTCTGGCAAACTCCTAGTGGCAGTTCTACTCAGCCCTCCAGGGTTGCTTTGAATTGGCATCGACTCAATGGCAGTGAGTTTCTGTGGTTTAGTATCACACAGCCTTCCAAGCCTACACCTACACCATAGAAAATCTAGGTTAACACAGCTATCTAGTTATCCCTTACATTAAAAGAAGTGGTAAACTAAATGATTGGAAAGCCATTAAAGTAGATTTAATGACTTTGACACAATCCACAGGACAGATGTTAGACTTGTGATAAAATATAAATAACAAGTGAACAGAAAAATATGAAAAATCCTCTAAAAGATTATATATTTAAATTGAAAGTTACCTTTGCTTTTTTGCAATTTCATGAGTGGATAAGCCAATTTTTATGTGATTTTCCCTTCTTTTTAGTAATAAAATCATAAAAACTTATTCTCTGGGGAAGCGATACATTTGTTCAACATCTACAAAGGAAGGCAAATCATTTCGTTATAAAATTACCAAAATGTAGAACTGTCGTTTCTCAATATATCCTCCATTTAGGTCTACAGACATCTGATGGCAATGATTCCAGCCTGTAATCCTTTCCCAAAGAATGCTGCCTTCTTTTCTGTTTGCATTTCAAGTGGCACTTTGAACAAACTAGAGGAACTCAACCCATGCTCTTTGTCAATGTTCCCTGAGTTTTGCAAACAAAAAGAAGATGAAAGGACTAGAGCTTGGATGGAGAGTGGATTGATTAGGTTTCCCAACAAGCTCCTTATAGGACAACTTTGGTTATGCTTGAAGAAAATGTAAGTACATTGTCATGATGGAAAAACAAACAAACAAAAATAACCTTTTTTTTTCCTCTGCCAAACTTTCCTAGTCTTTTCCACCAAGGCAGTTTTCAATTTTCTTCAAGCTACTTCCTCATAACCTCCATGATGATCCTGTGTCTTTTTAGAATGAAATCTTCCCCGATTATCAAAAAACCTGTTGCCAGCATCGCCTTCAGAGCCAACGACTCTCAGTTTAGCAGTTAATTAACCCAGGAAGACTCTTTCAGAAGCCACTGTTTTGATTGGCCTTTTTATCCCACCCCACCTGCCCTAATAAGACATTGAAAGGCCTTATAATCATTCAGGGATCACGTTCCTTCTCATCCAGTTTAAGGCTAATATTCAATATTGGATAAAGTCCAAACTCATTGCAAAAGAAATAGTGTTTGAGTTATAAAATTCTTTCAGTTCAGAATAAGGGGATGAATTACCTGTAAATCTATTTACATCGAGATCAGAATCTAAATCCTGCCATGGGCCACACTGCAGTCTAGTGTTATGCAGTTTGTCCATCTACAGCGAAAACTGACACCCAACCCCACACTTGGACAGCATTAGACACAGCAGATGTGCAGTATGGCTTACCCACCAATCTGGCAGACCTAGACAGTTTGTTTCCCATAACACATTTGTATATTGTAGAGACTTTGGTGCCAGGATTGGTGTTGGCTCATTAAGACCGATGGAAAAATCTCAAAAGGATAGATTTGCCCAGAAGGCCTTCTCCTGGAAAGGATATCTCATAATAAGCACATCAGTCTGGTTTGTGGTTGCACAAATTCTTAGTCTTATACCAGACTTTTTCTGCAAGGAGCCAGATAAAATAGATCCTTTGGAACTTAAATACTTCACACTAATAGAGGTGTCAGTACTATGTACAACATTAAACATTTGTCCTCATTTATAAATATTATTAATAATGTTATAGTGAGCCAGTTGGCCCTGTCTGGAAAGCACTAGACTGCTAACTTCAAAGTCATTGCTTGAAGCTCATCAACTGCTTGACAGAGAAAGATGAGGTTATCTGTTTCCATAAAACTGGTCATCCTCACTGGGGTCCCTATGAGTTGTAATCAACTTAATGGCAGTGGGATCATCCGAAAAAGAACTGAAAGCAACATCTGCGTGCTAATTTTTGCACTTAGCATCCCAAATATTCAATCCTACTCTTTTACTTTTTTTTTTTGAATTTGCTAAATATGTCTCTGTGGAAACGCTTAGAAAGTACGTGCATCTGATTAAGTGAGATACACTACACACTGGGGAAGTTGTACAGGAGGCAACTGGGCTTCTCCTGGACTCCTTATTTGATCTGTGCTGATGGCCAGACAAATGCGCCTCCACACTGAGCTCTCAGCCCCGTTTGCCACCAGTCCAGCAAAGACCCTCATGTAGTATTCTGCAAGCTTCTGTGGATGCTTTTCTTCTCTCCCCTCCCAGTTTGTACCTGATTCAACACAGCCTGTGCCTCTGCTACAATACTAAGTTTATTAAATGTATTTTGTCAATGTTACTAGCTTGAAAAACACATGTTGAAGTCTCCTGATACAGGAGGAACCTTAGGCTGCCTGTTCTGATAAAGATTCACAACTTCACACACTCTACACTGGGCTGCTGTGGGTCGGAATGAACTGCATGGCAATAGATTTTGAGTTTAATGCACAGGAATAAAAATAGAAGTGTAAACTTCTTTATGCTCTTCAGTCTTGAAAAAGGAAATCTCTCTAAAATGTCCTCTTTTCTAGTTACATGTTTGTGTACTTCAAAAATTAGACCTCAGGTGGCCAGATGTCCAAGGTATATTTTTTGTGCTCTTTCCTTTTTCTGCACATCTTGTGAAGAATAAGATTAAATCTATATATCTTAATAGAATTTCTATAAATTATAAATATGTTTCCCTCAGTTGAAATATGGCAAAAATGTATAATTTATTTGGAAATTTTTCATGGTGTCCCCAGACCACCTATTATTCTACTTAAATGATGCTTAACATTTGTATCAGTATTTTACATCCATAGTTATCTTTGTGTGATGATTCTTCTGGTTACATTTAGAAATTCAGAGTTAGGGTCTGATCCTATTCCTCCGTATTAATTAATATGCCCATCAACTGTTCATTTAGTTGAAAATAAAATGACAGTTTCTAAGGTTCAAGAGTGTCCAATTAAAACCAAAAGTTGAACATATGCATGATAATTAAACATAAAAAATATCTGAAAGTATTTGTTTCAGAGATTACTTTTTATCATGGAAAATTTAAGCATATATAAAGTAAATAAAATAGCATAATGAATCTCATTGATAAAATAGCATAAAAAATTTCAGCTTCATTATTTATCAGTGCACTGCTAGTATTGATCAACATTTACTCACATCTATATCTTCCCCTCCTATAATTTTTTATAAATTAAACTATTATATCAATATTCAAAATAATTTTAAATTTATTAGATATTTGATAAAGTACTACAGGTTTTTCAATATCTATTACTGGAATCAAGCAGGAAGGTTGGATGAAGTTAAGAGAAAAACACAGTTTTAAGCTTAACATTGTGGTAAATAAAATTATATAACATGTTTTTTATTTCTCAAAAAAATATGTAAACACAAGATATCATCTCTAGAGAAAATATATATATATATATCAGGACCACAGTAATGAAATCCACAGATGTGCTTCACAACTACAGGCATAATCTGAAACAACTTATTGATGTAATTACATTTTTTGTGTTATATTATGCCATCTGCACTAAAAATGCTCTTTATTAAATATAGTTTTAAGACACAGATCCAACTCTATGAACTGCAGATTGAAGACGATGTTTTAAGCAGAAGTAAGCGTGACCTGGCAGAAGCAAGTGGCTGAACTGAGGAGGAAAGAGTGCGCTAAATTACACACATCACATCCAGAAGGAAGCTGAAACAAAGGAAGGAGAAAGGATGTAGTGGAGTACACCTGGACCCACCAAGCCCACAGGAAGATAGCCCAGCTTGAAGGGCCCATCGTACAGAGAGGACCATACAGCTGGCCACACTGCGAGATGTGACATCCTGCACCAACCCATGGCCCTACACAGAACAGCACTTGAGACACAGTGGGGGATGTGCAACTGAGCTGACCCCACCACACTGAGGCAAACACTGGGGGTGTGCAATGGAGCAGCGGGGGAAGCAGAGCAAAGAGATCCTGAGGGAGTATAAAGGATGGACTTTGGGGCCAGGACGTGGCACCCCACAACTTTCATCTGGAAAACACTCCTAAAGGCCAACAAACAGACCTTGAACTACTAGCATTTTTTTTTCTTATTTTGCTGTCTTTTTGTTTTGTCTTTTTTTTTTACCTTGTAACTTTTGTATGTTAGTGGTTTTTTTGCTTATCAGCATGTCGGTGTTGCTGCTGTTGAAGCCATATTCTTATGTGCCACTTGGGCGCTGTCAAAGCCATCTGCATTTGTATGCACATATTACTATATCAGTAGGTCCACCTAGACAAGATAGGCTGGACAAACAATGAGAGAAGAAAATAATGGGACCAACGGTCCTGGAGGGACATGAGAGTGTGGGAGGTAGGGGAAGGGAGGAGGTGTTGGCGAACACAGGGACAAGGGAACAACAAGTGGTTCAAAACCAGAGAAGGGAGGGGATGGGAGGACTGGTAGGGAGTGACCAAGGGCAAGGTAACTGAGAGGAATTACTGAAACCAGAATGAAGGCTGAACATGGTAGTGGGACGGGAGGAAAGCGTAAGGAAATAGAGCAAAGGAGTAGGAGGCAAAGTGCATACAGAGAAGCTTAAATACAGACATGTACATATGTAAATATATTGATGATTATGGGGGAAATAGACCTATGTGCATATATTTATAGGTTCAGTAGTAGGGTAGCAGGTGGACAGTGGGCCTCCTTATGCACACTTCCTCAATACAATAGCACCTCGCCCAGCTAAACGGTCATTCCATGATGCCCACCTTCCCGACATGATCACTGAAGACAGATGTGTGTGTAAGCAAACATGGTGAAGAAAGCTGATGGTGCCCAGCTATAAAAAAGTTATAGCGTCTGGGGTCTTAAAGGCTTGAGGGCAAACAAGCGGCCATCTAGCTCAGAAGCAACAAAGCCCACAGAGAAGAAGCACACAGCCTAAGTGAATACAAGGTGTTGAATGGACCAGGTAGTAGACACCAAGGAACAAAAGCAATCATTGTGTGATCACCTTCCTCACATAACCGCTGAAGACGAAGGTGTACATAAGCAAGTGTGGTGAAGAAGGCTGATGGTGCCCGGCTACTGAGAGATATAGTGTCTGGGGACTTAAAGGCTTGGAAGCAAACAAGTGACCATCTAGCCCAGAAGCAATAAAGCCCACACGGAAGCAGCACACCAACATGGGTGATCGTGAAGGGCAGAGGAGACCAGGTCTCAAACAACAAAGGCAGGGGGATGAGGGAATCACATCACCGTGAATGAAGGGGAGTGTGTGATGGGGACCCAATGCCCATCTGTAGACAGCTGGACATCCCTTGCAGAGGGGTAGTGGGGAGGAGATGAGTCACTCAGGGTTCAGTGTAGCAACAATGAAACTCAAAACCTTCCTCTAGTTCTTGAACGCCTCCTCCCCTCCCAATTATCATGACCCCAATTTTACCTTGCGGACCTGGTTAAACCAGAGGATATACAGCGGTGCAGTAGGGATCTGGAAACAGGGGATCTAGGGCAGATGAACCCCTCAGGACCAGCGGTGGGAGTGGCAACACCAGGAAGGAAGAGGGTGTAGAAAGGGAGAACTGATCTTGGACATCTATGTGTAACCTCCTCTCTAGGAGATGGGCAATGGGAAGGTGGGTGAGATGCCGGGAGGTGTAAGATAAGATAAAATAATTATTTATAAACTATTAAGGGTGCAGGGGGAAGGGGGCAAGGGAGAGGGAGGGGGAGGGAAAATAAAAGGAAACCGAGCTGATTCCAGGAACCCAAGTGGAAGGTGAATTTTGAGAAATGCGAGGGCAACGAATGTATAAGGTTGCCTTGCTCAATTGATGTATGTATGGATTGTGATAGAGTTGTATGAGCCCCAATAAAAAGATTTATTAATAAAAAAATTACACACAAATCAAGGCCATGCATTTTTGAATTTTGAACAATTTCTTTTTATTCTTCCTCTCAAGGGTCTACTTTTCAGATAACACTTTTCATAGCTTCCCTTAAATGTCATTGATATCTTCCTTGGAGGTAGTGAAATTTCACTTTTTTATGTGCATTTCGGTACATAATCTTTTGCTGAACAAATTGATGACCTTACCAAAAAAATTTCCAAGATTCAGCAATCCACCAAGTAATAATACATTTATTTCTTAAAGTAATATGTAAGGCACAAGTAATGTGTATGGAGGTTTAGATAACCCATATTTGAATAGCAGCCATATTATAATTGTGTGACTAAAAACAAGTCACTGACCTTTCAGAGCCTCAGTTTCCATTGACATTAAATGACAAGATATTTAGAAATTGTATTGTTGAATAATATCAGAAAGATAGGTAGGTAAATACAGAGACTGTTACCTAAAGAAATAGACATATATTTTACTCTATCTTATACTATATATTATACTTATTTCCATTACACAAAATTAAAAACAACTTTACTTCCAGAGGAAAATGACTGCAATAAAAAATACTGATCTTATAAGATATAAGGAATTACATTTCTAAATTTTTCTGTTGATATATTATTTCGATATTTTATTGATTGATTTTGCTTTTAGATAACATTGGGGCAGTTTTGACATATCAGTCTTATGTACAACAGAATGAAATGCGGCCTGGCATGGTACTATCTTCACAAGCATTGCTATGCGTAAACCATTTCTGCAGTCACTGCGTCCATCTATTCCATTAAGGATCATCTTCTTTTTCACTGACCATCTACTTTATCAGCCTAATTTCCTTTCAGACAAGCAGGAGCCAGAGCTCCTGAAGGAAGAAGTCCAAATGCACGAAGGCACTGGTGGAAAGAAGATCTGAGGAATCGACAGATTATCCATGGAAATATTTCAACCAGCTACTGTGGCACTGAAAGAACTTACTGATCTATGCCAAGGAATTTGGAAGATAGCAACCTGGCAACTCACTGGACAAGATCCATATTAGTATACATTCCAAAGACAGGTGTGGTAGTTATATAACTGGTGTCAATTTGGTGAAGTCTAGCCTGTCAATCAGGATATAGTCAATGAGGTCTCTCTCTGGGCATAACCTTCTCCTGAGGATTTTGGGAATGCCTGTATTCATCCCTGGAAGTAGGAAACAATATTCTCTCTCAGCTCACTCCCTGTGAGACAGCTCTGTGGAGAATACACATGGAGTGTGGCTGATAGAGCCAGACCTCTGGAGCTGAAGAGGCCGTGTGGAGATCCCTGCCAGCACTGAGATGCTTACAATGCCACTGGATCCACAAGACTTTCCACCCACTGGTCTGTGATCTTCCTGCATTCAGCATCATTGTATGTGTTTTATGAGTCTGAAGGGGACTTTATAGATTGGTTATTGGACATATGGGCTAATCTCAGACTTATGGACTTGATCTGGATTGGGCTGGGATGTATTCTCAATATTCAACTGCTATTGCATATAAAGATCTTTCTTATGTACAGATGAGTGTCCATGAATTTGTTTCTCTAGTCTACCTAGACTAACACAAAAGGTAACCTCACAGAATGTACAAGCTATAGAAAAATATCCTTGATATCACATGCAAGTAAAATGTTGAGGAATGTTATTCAACCACAGTTACCACGGCACATTGATAGGGAGCTGTCGGAAACTCAGGCTGGATTTGGAAGAACACTGTGGACAAGCAATTATCATGGAGGAGGTCCAACGGATCATGGCTGAAAGCAGAGAACACCATAAAAATGTTTAATTGTGTTTTATTGATGATCCCAAGGTATTTAACTGTGTGGATCATAACAAACTATGAATAGCTATTGGAAGAATGGGTATTCCAGAGCACTTTATTGAGCTCATGTGAAATCTGATCTTGAATCAAGAGGCATTCATTTGAATATAAAAAAGTTGTGTATCAGGGTTGAATCCTCTACTATGCTTATTCAATCTGAATCTGAGCAAATAATCAGAAACACTGGCCTATGTGAGGAAGAATGTGGCATCAACACTGGGGGAGACTTACTAACAATATGCAATATGAAGATGACTCCATCTTGCTTGATGGCAGTGAGGAGGATCGAAGCACTAGTCGACGAAGATCAAGTATTGGAGCTTTCAGTGTGGATTACGCTCAATATAAAGAAACCAAATGTCCACACAACTGGACCAAAAGATAGCACCCTGACAAAGGGTGTCAAGACTGAAGTTGTCAAGGAGTTCATCTTGTTCAAGAGAGCAAATGACACATTGCATTGAGTAAATTCGCTGCTCTCTCTAAAGTATTGAAAAGCAAGGGATATCACCCTGAAGTCTAAGGTGCCCCTGACTCAAGCCATGGGCTTTCAGAGGGTTTCATGTGCATAAGAAAGTTGGACAATGAATAAGGAATTTCAAAGAAGAATCGATGCATTTGAATTTTTATTTGAAGAATACGGAAAGTATCATGGGTGGCCGAAAGAGCAATCAAATAAAATCTGTCCTGGAAGAAATGTAGCCAGAATGCTCTTTAAAAGCTGGATGGTGAGACTTCATCTCATGTACTTTGGAGAAACAAGTACCTGGTAAAATACATCATACTTGGTAAAGGGGAAGCTGATAAGAGTAAGACCCTCAACCCGATGGACAGACACATGGCTGCAAATATGGCTTTAACCTCACATTTGTGAGGCTAGAGCAGGACCAGACCTTGTGTCGTCCAGTTGTACGTTGGGTTGCTATGATTTGGAACACACTTGATGGCATCTAAAAGCAGCCGATATCATTTTTAAGGAACAGGACCTTCCTGTTAGCCTGTCCAGATATGTAAGATGCGGTCTATCTAGTCTCTCGTCTAAGGAATATTCTGGCTATACTTTTGCAAGATAAATTTGTTTGGTCTTCTGACAATCCATGTTGTATTTAATATTCTGCTATCACCATATTCCAGATGCATTAATTCTTCTCTTGTCTTCCTTAGTCATTACCTAGTTTTCAAATGGATATGAAAATACCATGGCTTGAGTCAGGCACATATCAGCCTTCAAAGTTACATCTTCAAAAAGAGCATCAAGATCCTTTTTATTTGACTTAATATTTTTCCTGTAATATGAAGCAAATGAGTGGCTGAGCGATTATTCAAGCCTAGTCCATGTGCATGTGCTCTTGAAAACCATTCTGTCATCCAAAATAGACAGTTCCCTTTTGCAGTACAATCCTAAAATTATACTATTATTCATTTAAATAAGCATGGAATTGATGATGTTCCAAATATTTGGACAGGTCGAGCTACAAGGATGAATCTAATACCTTATCTACCCTTGAGAGTCTCAGTGTAAAAAGAGGAAACAGCATGTAAAATAAATTAAGAATGATCTATCCTGTTGTAGATGGAATAAGTGTTCGTATAAAGAAGAGCATGATTAATAGAGAATGCTTTAGTAGAATATATATATCCTGGACAGTTGTAATAATTCCTAACTGATTATGTAGGTTTAGAGAATAAGAGGCAAGTTAGGGGACAAAACTGTTATGAATTCAGTTTTGAAAATGCTACTGGAAACAGAAAGTGCAATAGAAGGTTCAAGCTATTCTAAGATGTAAGTTGTGTAGTGAAGCTATTTGGGATTGTAGCTGAAGTCAAAAGTGATCATTCATTGAGATGGCGTCATGCTGAAAACACCAGCATTTACAGAATGAATTTACTAAAACCCCAAGTTGACAGAGATGGCTTAATCCACAAGGAAAAAGATGATTCAGGATGCAGCCATGTGTGCCAAATGAGAAGAAATTATCAAAAGGAAGGCAATGGAGTGTGATATTATGCTCGGGGACTCACCATTCAATTAATTTCATTATTATCAGCTCATAACCAATGTAATCTCAGTTTTCCCTCCATTCATCTCTCTCCATCCTGTATTAATGTGAAACTAATTCAAACATACCAACATTAGAAAAATTTTAAAATATATTACCAAGCAGGAATGAACCTACTTGACAAGAGGATAGGCAGAGATGTTGGCTGCCGTAATTTCAGTGTGATGTGAGTGGGCCCAACCTGCGGCCGGAGGACATGAGAAGGCAAAAGCAAGAGGACTGCACAGAGTGAAAGCAAGGAGAGCTGTGGATTTGATTTATTGTTATTTTTCAAAAGCGTTATGTAGGAAATACAAGTGCTTGTTTACAGCCCATTAAGGGAAGCCAGTAAAGAGAGCAGATGACAACATAAGTACAGAGAATAACTAAAGCTGGTTCTAAAAGGCATGAAGGAGAGCAAGCACTACAGCAGCTGTGGGACCAGTGAGGAGCAGAGAATGGAAGGCCAGTCTTCAGAGGGACAGCAGAGACCAATATCATGCATTCATAGGTGTCGGGGTCAAAAATGAAGACATTCATATGAGAGTATATGCATTTTCTCCAGGAGACAAAAAATGAATTCAGGTTTTTACATAGATGAGGACACTTTAAAAAGTGGTGACGTTTTAGACAAGGCCCTTTGGGCAACCCCCAGAGAGACCAGTGGAACAGGAGCTCCGAGTGGTTGATGGTTCCACTGTGAGTGACCACAGCTAACGCAACTCTGAGTGTACCACCGCAGGCACCCGGGTATAATTAACTACCATTGTTTTGGAATCCATCCAGAGCTACCCCTGAAGGTAAGCCTGACACCGACTTCTGAATGGTCACAGGTGAAAGGGCTGTATTAGACTCTGAAGCACACGGGTTCCTGGGAATCAGAATTTAGATACCAACAGTGCATTTGGTTTTCTTGGTGTGTTTTTTCAATGTAACATATCATTCTGTAGAAATAAAGGGACCATAGCAGATTTGTCTATCTGCAAGCAGAACTATTTTCCTCCCCAAGGTAAGAGCTGTTCTCAAGTTGCGTTGTCCTTGCTCATGTGCTGTCCAGTTTTACCAACGTCAGCAGTCTGTTCAGGAGTTTACCAGCCATGTCATGGGCTATAGAGTAATGGCGACCGCTAGAGGATCCAGACACATGCGCCCTACAAGTGCACTGTGTCGCACAGACAAAAATTCTGAAATTTTTTTCTCTTTTGTTAAAAAAGCTAGAGGTCTTTTGCCATGTAAAATAATCTGCTCCAAAAACAACGAATACAGATACATATTCTCTTATTCCTCACGGGATCAGTTACACAATTTTATTTCATGTAGTTGTAGCAAAATGCATTTTATATCACACTTTCACTTTTGTTGTGAAATACATATAAGTGGATGAATGAATTCTGAAACTAAAGGCCTCTTTGAGCCCTCATCTACTCCCCCCACTCCAAATCCACTGCCACGTCTTTGGTCTCATTCACAGTGACCTGTTGGACAGAGTAGAAGGTTCCCAAGGCTTCTGAGACTACAAATCTGTACAGGAGCAGGCAGCATGACTTTTCTCCTGGAGGAGAACTTGGTGGGCTCAAACTGCTGACCTTCAGTTCAGCAGCGCAATACACAATATGCTCTACCACGAGGGATCCTTCCTCATATACTACCTACTGATCCAAACACAGGCAGGTGATGGAAAGGAAGTTATAAAGGTGTCAAATCTGTATCCTATAAAGTCTCACTTGTATCGTTGAAATAGCCGTCAGGTGGGGCCCCTTTGCACATGACCTCATTCTCTTATATCCATTCCTCCACACAGAGATACTTTTCACGTAAAATAACAGCAACAATATCTTACAAACATGGGGAGGGCAGCTTCAAATAATTGACTCCCTAATAGAGCTGCTGAATCTGAGACCAGCACATTGGATCATCTATTTCTTTCCAGAACTCTCCATGGTCTATTGTGTGTTTAAAAATATTGCTTGATTTCTGACAATGGAAAACATGCTTTTTTAAAAAACATTGTGTTTGAGGTGAAAGTTGACACAGTAAATTAAGTCACCCTTTAAAAATATTTACACAAAACGTTTTATGTCATTGGTTACATATTTTGGGTTTTTGTTGTTGTTTCCATTGTTCCAACATCCTACCTCCCCTCCTTGCTGTCTCATCTTTGCTTGGGAGTATGTATTGCACATCAACCAGTTCTTCTCAGACAGTTAACTGCTTAAGGGTTTAAGGAAGCACATCGATACTCATGAGTGATATTGTCTATTTTATAAACCAACCTGCTCTTTCTTGAGCAGTAGCCGTTGGAAGTAGATTCACTCTCTCGTGCAAAGAGCAGTAGTCTCAGAGATGTCTTAGTTACTGATGGTCTCTTGTGTCTGGCTTTACCTTTTTAAAGATTTGAGTTTGTTCTACCTTTTTTCAAAAATTATGTTCATGGCTTTCCATTGTGTCTGGTGAACATGATTGGTAGGGGTCACTGGGTATAGTTTAGTGCGCGCTCCCTCTGGTGAGGAGAGGCCCTGGTTTGTGTGAGTGATTAGTCCTATGGATGAGTTTCTTCGTTGAGACTTTGTCTTCCTGAAATCTCGCTGGCTTCATGTGAATGGGGAAAATGCTTTCCATAATAGGATGTTCAACATTATACTTGTGAACTGTGTCAAGCCAACTAAATTGTCCCCTGACACTGTGATGCCAAGCCTTTTGACCCAAAGAACTAATCTGTCCTTTGAGGTTGGAGGTTTCTACGAAACCTGCATTTCTGTTCCCCGTGGTGGTTTGTTATAGATGTGGTTATGTACAAGGGATTAAAAACTTTTAGGAAAAAACAGAATTAAAATGAACACTTTGTAAAGCCCCCTTGTACATGCAGCATACACAAATATATACATACATGTGCGAGTTACATAATCTGGTGTCAATTTGAAGATTCAGAGGGAAGGGGTAGAGACTAGCCTTTCAACCACGTAGTAGCTTGGTGACCTCATTTGGAGGCGCTAGCAGATAAATAGCTTTCTAGAAGCAGGGCATTCAGACTCCTTGTGAGACATCCCTGTGGAGAAGACATGTAGAGAGAGACCTCTGAACCCGGAAAAGCCATGTAAGACCCCTGCCACTGGATGCTGACAATACTACTGGATCCACAAGACTTCTCACCCACTGACCTGTGATCTTCCTGCATTCGGCATCATTGCATATGTTTTGTGAGTCTGAAGGGGAATTTATAGATTGGTATGAGACTTATGGGCTAAGCTCAGACTTATGGACTTGATCTGCACTGGGCTGGGATTTTTTTCTCAATATTCAACTGCTCTTGCATATAAAGCTCTTTCTTATACATATATGAGTGTCTATGGATTTGTTTCTCTAGTCTACCTAGACTAACACAATACATACGCCTAGATACATCTGACAACATTTCCATACTGCCCATAAGATTTTCAGTGTCTGATTCCTCTTAAATGAGCTCAGGCATACGAACAATTTGAAGGGTGGTGCAGGACCAGGCAGTATTTCATTCTGTGGCACAGTGTCCATATGAATCAGGCTGTCTCGACAGCACGTAACAGCAGGTACGTCTACATAAACAGGTGCATTTCCTCATTTACACCTTCCTAGACACATCTATCTAAGTAATCACACATATTCTGATCGTATTTACTGTTGCTGCAAAATGATACGTATCATATCATTTACTAAAAGTGTTCCTTTATATCGTATCCTTCTTAGCATTTTCGTTACTTTGGTCAGTTTGTGATGACCTCACCCATATTTGGGATTGTCTTCATTTTCTGATGAACATGGTGATGCTGTGGTTAAGTGCCATCAGGCTGGTTCTAGCTCCTAGTAACTCGATGTGCAACAAAACAAAACACTGCCCTGAGGCCATTGTTGCCACCGCTGTGTTAATTCATCTTCTTAAGTGTCTTCCTATTTTTCAATGACCTCTCTTTACCAAGAATGATGCCATTTTCCAAGAACTGAAGAATGATGCCATTTTCCAAGAACTGAAAAATGCTTTGAAATCAAATAATTTTATACAAAAGTTCTTTTGTTTCTTGGATGCATTTGCAATAGGATTACTCGGCAAATCTGTATCTTATTTAGAGCAAGTGTTCTTAAGTTCTGTGTAGTTCGGCCAAACACAAGTTCTACAAACTTTCGATTCCCCCATTTCTGTAGTCTAATAGTTTTCACATTGGCCCTTAGAAGCCTTTAATGCTGACATGGAAGTTTGTGGGAACTGGCAAGATTGGCCCTAAACTACATGACCATTTGTTAATAATAGATATGTTTCTATCTTTCAGATCAATTGAGAAATAACTACATGATATTCAACTGTAAATACTTTAACAATCGTTTACACACATTGTTAAGAATGAGGGGGGTTGGAGCAGAATCCCAAAGCCCATCTGTAGACAGTGGAACAATCTCCTCACAGAGGGGCCACAGGGAAGGGATGAGTCACCAGGGTGCAGTAAAGCATCACTGAAACTCACTATATTCCTCTGGTTCCTTGAGGCTTCCTCACCCCCCCACTACCAGGACCCCAGTGCTGCTCCTCAATCCAGACTAGACCGGAACATGCGCACAGATACAGAAAGGGATGAGAGTTCACGACATACAGAATCCAGGAGTGGGAATGGTGGTGCTGGAAGGGTAGGGGGGGAAAGGGGAGAAAGGGGGAACTGAAGGACACATAACCATACACCCCCCTACAGGGGGAAGAACAACAGAAAACATGGGGAAAGAGAGGCAGCGATCAGTGTGATAGATGAAAATAATAACAATGTACAATCTATCAGGGGTTATGAGGGTGGAGGGAGGGGAGGGGAGGGGGAAAAAAGAGGAGCTGATACCAAGGGCTCCAGAGAAAGTAAATGTCCAGAAAAGAATGAGGGTAGCGTATGTACAACCATGCCTGATTCAATTGATGGATGGATTGTGATAAGAGTTGTATGAGCCCCCAATACAATGATTGTCAAAAAAATTAAAAAGAGAAGAAAAGTTTAAAAAATAAGTTATATAAAAACATAAGAATTTCACACAATGTGCAACAGAATTCTAATTTAGACTGCATGATAAAAGATCAGCATACTTTTCTGCTACCATACCACTCAAATTCAAGATCATGTAATTTAAAAACAATGGGCACAGTCAACTCCTAATTGATCATGCCAATGAGAGACAGGCATATAATAATTATTGACTTCACACGTAGCTAAATGCACTTTATTATGTGCCTAGAAATATTCAAAGGGCCTTATAAATATTTAATAATAAAACCCTCAAAGCAAACATATTAGGTGTATACTATTAAAATCCTCATTTTATAGAAGAGAAAAACAGAAATATAGCAAGATGAAGTGCCCCAATGCACACGTTTAGCAAATCTCAGTTTTATTATTATGTTGTCTTAATGT